>NC_140222.1:42164225-42311725 GCF_951802725.1 Rutilus rutilus
ACAATCTCATTAATATTCATAATCAAGTCTGTCGCCAGCTACCAACAGCCCATAACAATCGAAGTGCCACCCACTTTACTGCCTTTCAGCCAATCGGGTAGGGCCGTCACGCTACCTCATTAATATTAATGAGTAAGTCCTTCGCCATAGTATGATTGGTTAAGCGCAGCCGCAGAAAGTGCGCAGTGCCGGTCCAGTTCTCCGTGATCCTGACCTCTCCTAGTCCGGTTCTGGATATATGATGTATTTTCTCTTTGTTTGGCCTTGATTTAATACATCAGTCGCAGTGAACGGAGCAGTGATCGTAGCAGGTATGTTTTAATATGTTAATGAGTGTCTTTGTTATAATACACATGTCGATATTTGTATAGCAGCTAGTGTTAATAATCTGATGTAACCATACTGTAGGATTACATTTAAATGAGTGTGTTATGTAAGCAAAGGGGCTAGGGATTTGTTTTATCTCTTTGTGTGTTATTATAAGTAATATCGAGTGTGTGTGTGTGTGTGTGTGTGTGTGTGGTTGGGTTGGGTTGGGTTATTTGGACAGTGTCATAAACTCAGACAGTGACCTATGGACTGACTGTCTCATGCATCAGGACAACACCCTATATACAGTACATAAACACCTGGTACAGTATTACAGTATATCTAATGCCTATTATTGCATACTATACTTTCATAGTCTAAACACTCCAGTTCAGTAGATGTAATGTTTACTGTCTCTGACAACACCCTATACACACGCAATGGCTATTATATCATCATGCAAACATATCATTTTCTACTGCTTGTAATGTTTTTAAAAACATGTATTTAAAATACTTCCTCATGTGGTAACATCTATATTAGTTAGTTTTATACAGACATTTTCAAATATATATGACCATGACCACAGGTTACACCTATAATTCAGTTTGTACCAATAATTAAGTTGAATTAATCAGTAAAATTAGGACTATACTACAATATAAACCTAGACATTCAGTTTCTCTTGCACTCTGGTGTCTAACATCCCCGCCGGCACATTTGTACATCAGGAGGAAGAGGTTTAGTGCATGTAGACGCTTGCCACTCCTCACTTCAGCAAACAGTTAATGTCAATAATGCAGTCTAGATAAGAGTCAGCATCACTGCATAACATGCTCACTGACATCTACAAATGTAAACTACAAGTGAAGTAGGCTATGCTAGGGCACACATTATTGGATGTGCTGTTTACTCTCTGCTTGATCTGATAATGGTTTAACTTGATTTTTTATTATCTGAGGGAAATATAAGTGGGGGTTGGCTACTAGGGTGTTTAGTATCAGTATCCGCCGTTTTATGTTCATTTTTAATGTTTTTGTTATCGGCCCGATAAGAAAACTTTGGCCGATATATTAAAGCCGATACATAATGGATTGTTTCCTTTAGCTGAGACACTTCACATGTTCAACATGATGCTTTTGGTTTCATATAAGGCTACATCAAATTATAATGAGAACATCATTATAATTGTGTGCTTGGGTCATGGGTTTTAATCCATTTTAGTCCTATTGTACCGAATTTTGGTTGTAGTTCTACCAGAGTTCCACTGGGGGCGATCGCCCATGAGTGCAACATGAATGGGAGTCTATGGAGCTAGACGGCTAAATTTGTCTCTTTCGCCCGATTGCCGTTGAGAAATCTCAGATTTGATTGTAGGTTTTGCAAGTTCAACATGGGTTATAGGTCGAAAGTTGAATGAACGAGTACTTATGTCCTTTCGATTTCTTACAGGTTGAGTTGTTGTTGCCCATAACACGCTAGCATTCTGCTAATGAACGCTGATTGGTCAGTGAAGGACTGATTACGACCAGAGATACCGCTTGATGGTCTTTTAAAACAAACAAAACAAAAACTCTTCTAGCACGTGTGTTTACCCGTGTCAGCTGTGTTGTCGATGCCTCTAGAGGAAAGAAAGTGCAGAGCGCGAAAGCACCAAAGTGACTGAAGGATTGCCGTAAAGCAGTATCTCTGGTCGTACAAAGAGTCATTGACATTTAAGTGACTCTGAAAAATCTAACACCCAGCAATGTGTAATTTCTTTGCATCTCCTTTCGAATACAACATTCAAATTACTAGACAAAAAATTATATCCTGAGAAAAGTGGATTTTGAGGGGTATAGCGCCATAGACCTCCATTCATCCTGCACTCGTCCTGTGAGCGCCCTCATGTGGAGCCAGAGTGGAACTGCAACCAGTTCAGAAGCCGGTAGTTTACTGAGAGTGGAAGTTATTTGTAGGCGTTGACCAATAATGGATTTCAACGATAACTAGGTTGGCCCACGCTGGCCGATAACAGATTAATCAACCGATCGTTTTTAAAGTCGATACAGAATGAAAAACAAACATAACACATACAATAGTGCTGAACTTTATTACAAAAAACAGCACTGAACCATGAAAATACACTGCACTTTTCTAAATATAAAAATATGAATATATTAATTATACCTTGATCATTCATGTTAGTCCATAATTAGCATTAGCATTAGCATTAACAAATGTTAAGAGATACGACTTTAAAATGTAAAAATATATTAGTGAATGCTGAAATCAACAAATGAACAATACATTTATTAACCTTAGTTAATGTTACAAATGGACTCTTATTGTGAAGTGTTACTATTTCATATAAATCCAACGTCATGATTACAGATTTTACAGATAGCATTTAAATTAGACACATATAATGTATACTCTCACACTTTTGCTTCTTTTTTCTTGATGATTATCTAATCAAAAAAAAAACAAATATGTGTTACAGTGACGATAAAAAAGAACTGAAATCGAATGCGTTTCTGATTTGTTTGCTTTCTCACGTCACTAGCTTTAAATATGCAACTTCGCTGCATAACGAATGCATAAACGCGACCCGCTGGATATAAACTAATGCAAATAGATGGAAACAATAGTGACATTAAACATTTGGGTAAGATTTGCGTGTGTTTTTGTCACAATGTTTTAACCGCTTGAGGAACTACTAATGTTAGCTGTTCTCCACCAATGCAACATCTAGCCTAGTCTACAAATTAATTACTTTATAATGATATGAAAACATGTACGGTATACATACCGTTTCATTGTCTGTTTTAAATCTGCATCTGAAGTGTTAATGATCGCAGCCTCACGTGTCAAAACAAACTCCACGAGGCATCGGTGCTGGTTGTTATTGCGCCTCTAGAGGTCGCTCTCGTGTGTATAACGACAGCTGACCCTTCTCAGCCGCTTCAGCAATGGAGGAAACACAGAATAACCCGGTTGTTCCAGTAATCGGTTATCAGTGCTGATTAATCGGCAAATTTCCTCAAATTTTGGGTGAAATTTACTAGCAACTTTTTTGGAGGACATAAAGTAAAACATTTTCTGATATTATAATGAAGGAAAAGCCTCATTAAACAAATGAAATTGTTGAAAAGAAAAATAGTTTGGCATAAGTATCTTAACAAAACCATTTATTATTAAAGGCACACTATGCAGTTTCTGTTTTTCTCAAACAGCGCCCCCTAGAGTCGCTGTGGAGTACTTGTATTTAACGTTACTGTCGTAAATACCACTCTTCCGACCGCGCTTTCTTCGTCTTCTTCGTCGATTCTGCAGTGATTCACTTCTGAAATGCGTGTGTCTTCCATAGAGGCTGCTTCATATGTTGTTGAGGTATGTGACGCCGTGCCGTGAAGCAAGTCGTGATTCTCGCGAGATTTGTCGGGGCGCCACCTCTCAAACCTAGCGGCGTCCCCCCCTGCTGTGCTATTGGGATGATTCGTCCTACTACAAGTTTGTTTACCATCTAAATGACTTCGAAGCTGTTATATTAAGGCACAAATCTTGCATAGTGTGCCTTTAATATATGAAAAATGTTGCGAATTCGCAGTAATGTGGTGCAACCAACATGCAGAAACTTACAGACAAATAAAACATAAAACTAACCCTAACCCATTATGACTCTGTGTTAAGGTTGAAAGGTTTCTTGAAACAGTTTATCTTTTTATGACTCTGAAAGGTGAGTTCAGGTTGTAAAATGTCATGTGGTGCGACTGCCTTAAAATTTAACGATATTATGAATTAAACATAAGATGTGTATAATCACGATTGAGTTTAAATGTAAATGTTTGTTGAAAATGGAATAAGAGTCTTTTAAAATGATATAAACCCAATATGTGTTTTTTCACCGTGGTCACTCTTTGTCAATGACCCAGATGCGTTTGAAGCTTGTAAGGACTTGCCTGTAATAAGGCATAAGAGGCCATGAATCACGTTAGTTCTAGACTGGTATTGAATTCAAACACTGAGACATTTAGGTAAGAAACCCTTCCCCATTGACTCAACAGATATTTACATGAGGCTTTGGTGAATCATAAAGCTGTCCGTAGTTTCTCAAGAAACGAAATACTGAGCATGTAGTAGCTGCCTTTGAATCAGCTTTCAGCAGCTAGCGAATCAAAGCATTGATTGAAATCCTAATTCGCTGTGGTAACAGTCACAAGACATGGAGCAGTTCAAGGACTGAATCTCCATGTGGAAATAATGGCTGTGACGAAAGATTCTCCATAAGCTTTTGTCCATAAGTCTTGTCCTCAGACACCTGGAAAGATGTGGAAGGGGATTCAGTATCTGTCAAAATATGAAGTTGAATCTCCCGAAAAACCATCCAGGCCATAATTTACCTCAGAAGAAAAAGAAAAAAAAGTAAATATTTTGAGTAAAGTAAATCTGGTAACACTTTACAATAATGTCCCATGCATAAACTAACATTAACTGACAATGAGCAATACATTTGTTCCAGTATTTATTAATCTTTGTTAACAGTATTAATGTCCATGAGATGTCCATGCCTGCCCGCACACGTACTTGTGTTGTCCAGATTTCTCAGATTTTGTCACTGACTCAATTTTTGTGTTCTATTTCTGTTTCTGTTTCTGTTGCCATGGCAATCAGAGAGAGTTGAGTGGTTAGTTCGGGAAAGGCTGGAAAACACTACAGAACACAGGCATCACACACACACAGGTGCTGTCTTTAGCTGGTTCAACATGCAGTGGCTACAGTGCTTACAAGATTCAGGAAAGCCCAATTTTAGGTTTGCTATCAATTTAAAAATTCTGCTACTTACGCTCCAAGCTTTACTGTGTGCGATTTTGATATTTTCCGGGATTTTTTAGAGGCCTTAAAACACAAACTTTTGAAAACGTGCTTTAAAGTGTACGTTTTGGAAAACTATAGGGGCTTTCGCATGAGGAGCCTTTTCATAGTTCCTAGAACTATTGGTGGAAGTTCCCGGATTTTGATGTGTTCGCACCGCAGGAACGAGGAACGATTTTAGTTCTAGGAACTCCTTTTGGAGAAACGAACTCCTACTTCAGAGTCGGTCTAAACCAGCACTAAAGGAACTGCCAGTGACTGATTGGCCTATTGCTCGCGAAACACTAGAACCCGCCATAGGGTTCACAAACAGATTATAGCCTATATATTTACTCCAGAAACTAACTCTACGAACATGGAAAACAGTGATAGATGGACCTCTTAATCTTTACGCTGAGGAGAAAATCCAACACAACTTTGAGGGGACCAGGACAAACATGATTATGTATTTCTGTTCAGCAACACTGGACATCAACCACCCGACACGGTGACCGGTGGCTCTACGTCGTACAGTGAGAGAGGTTCAAAGACATCTGTTGTCACGGTCTTGCGACCAAAGATAGCCTGCGATCATTTTCTGACAGTGTCAGAGATTTAGCATGATCATCTCACAGTGTGTTTGCTGCTACGACCTACATCTACTGACTAGCCAATAAAAATGCAACAAGAAATGTTGTATTGATCAAAGCGACATGGCGTTAAAACTCAAACGACTTACCTCGAGCTCTGTTGTAAGATTGGTGTGCCAAGTTGGCCTCTTTTCCCTAGACATGATCGCATCCATATTCTCCTCTTTCGCTTCCTCCTCTTTTTTTCAGCGCACATATAAACCACATTTGCCAAAGTGCGATTCATTTTGCTCTATTTGTTTACCACTAGCGCATGCTGATGACATTTTATTCTAGCGTCGTAGCCTACGAATCAATAGGTGTCCTCATCGTACAGTTTACATACATGTCTTAACCAAGTTTATTAGATCCATGTCGTACAGTGTGATGCATAAGGCACACAAAGTTTAAAACGCTTCCAGGAGTTTCGAAGTCGTCATCTGATTGGTTGAGTTCTACAGGATTTCCGGGAGACATGTGTGTTGCGTTCTTTAACAGTCCGCTTGGAAACAAAGCCATCGTGATGCCAAACCCCCTCATGGAAGAAGAAAGCTGTTGTGTTTACAACTGTGACAATGACTGCTTTACACAATCAGCTAAACTCTGGGTTTTCAAAAGTATGTGAAGTTCACAAGTTACAACATAGGCGCTTTAAAGAGTTTTAGCCCTACACGTCGCTCTATTATTTCACAGCCCTAAACATGATGCTGAAGAAAACAATTTGTGATTGACATTTTAGTCAGACCTTCGACGGTCCTTGGCCAATGAACGCTGCAATGGAGTCCAAACCATGTGCCATCAGTCTGAAGGTCTACACAAGACCACACGCTACCAGACTTTCCCAAAACAGCAACCTCATGCAGAAACATGTTAGCCTGGAAATCCAGACACAAATCTGATAGATTAAGGGTCTGGCATCGAGTAATGAAAATCGCCCAACTCGAGGGGCGGCACCAAGCATGCATTTGAAAATCTCACTGCACGCAATTGGATAACACTACGACCAATCACTGTCGTGATTGCGCTGTCACTAGCGCTGTCGTCATCTGTTTAGCTCGCCTCTGGCCCGCCTACATCAGATACACCGATGTGATTGGTCCAGCTCGGCTACAAGGGCATAGTTAATGAGCATCATTACTCGACGCCAGAGTAACTCGCTGAGCAAATTCAAGCTGTGCTCTTGCGAGAACTCTGGATTTCCAGGGTAGAAACATGTTGCGTTGCTTGAAAACGCTTGACAAATTAAAACAATGTGTTCTCAAAATCAGCTCAAAATATTGAACATGTTTATTCTCCTCCGACTGGATGGAATCATATTCTGGAGTCTGTACCCATCATACACTACGTGATTTTCTGCTGTACACATGCTGTAAGCAGCTGACCACTCACAACACACTGGGCCATCTGACCAATCACAACAGTCTGACCAATCAAAACAGACTGGGTTAATCTGACCAATAAGATCAAAGTAGACCAATCACAACAGACTGGGTTACTCTGACCAATCAGAGCAGAGTAGACCAATCACAACAGACTGACCCATCTGACCAATCAGAGCAGAGTAGACCAATCACAACAGACTGACCCATCTGACCAATCAGAGCAGAGTAGACCAACCACAACACACTGGGCCATCTGACCAATCACAACAGTCTGATCAATCAGAGCACAGTAGAGACCAATCAAAACAGACTGGGTTACTCTGACCAATCAGAGCAGAGTAGACCAATCACAACAGACTGACCCATCTGACCAATCAGAGTAGAGTAGATCAATCACAACAGACTGATCAATCACAACAGACTGGGTTACTCTGACCAATCAGAGCAGAGTAGAATGCCTGGGCAAAAGTTGTGTAGTATGTTTCAGCCGTGCATTTCCCATGATGCTGTAGTTTACATAGAAAGCCTCAATGGGGGACTTTTGTTCTTCTAACAGCTGTGGCTGGCCTTAGTTATTCCTTTCTGGTTAATAATTTAAAGAGGACTATCAGAGCAAGGGTTAACTTCCAAGTCAATGATTTTCATTGTGGAAATTAACATGTAAAAGAAAGGTATAGCCACATTAAAATAGCATGATAGGGGCACTGTAAATTATTAATCACATTTACTTGTATGCCATGATTCAACCAAAATCAACCAAATTTGTGTCATTTGGGTCCCTTTATCTTGTATCCAACAGTCCAACCAATTAAGCACTCATTTTTCAGTTCTTCTGAAACCACCAAATCACAGCTGCACCTGCTGAAACCAGCCAATACTTCCTGTCAAACAATTATTTGAAGCTTCACTCCAAAATAGTAGTTATAAGCTTTAAAATCTGCTGATTGTGACGCATTTACATTTCACCCTCAATCTCCGTCAACATCAGTCTCATGCTGTGATACCCACTCATTCAGCCTCCACAGGTCACGTGATCCCGCTGAATCAATAATGCCTCGCATCCAACACTGACCCGGCACAAGAGGGATAACAGTCCATTCCGTCTCACAATAAGAATAACAATGAATACATGTGTTATAATGCATCAAAAGGCTTTAACAAAACAGTTTAATGAAATTAAACACTATATACAAAGAATTATATTCATGTCATTGGTTAAGGGTTCCTAATTTGTTTTTGAGTCCTACGATATGTTTAAATGCATTCAAAGTCAATGTTCTCATAATATACATTGCAGCATCACCTCTTTTCTCAGTGTCTGAAACTGTTGTGTCATTCTAAACCCTTCCTCCTTCTCTGCTCTGATTGGTCCAGTGGCCCGGTCTGTTATGATTGGTCTACTCTGCTCTGATTGGTCAGATGGCTCAGTCTGTTGTGATTGGTCTACTCTGTTCTGATTGGTCAGATGGCTCAGTCTGTTGTGATTGGTCTACTCTGTTCTGATTGGTCAGATGGCTCAGTCTGTTGTGATTGGTCTACTCTGTTCTGATTGGTCAGATGGCCCAGTCTGTTGTGATTGGTCTACTCTGCTCTGATTGGTCAGATGGTCCAGTCTGTTATGATTGGTCTACTCTGCTCTGATTGGTCAGATGGTCCAGTCTGTTGTGATTGGTCTCCTCTGCTCTGATTGGTCAGATGACCCAGTCTTTTGTGATTGGTCTACTCTGCTCTGATTGGTCCGATGGTCCAGTATGTTGTGATTGGTCTACTCTGCTCTGATTGGTCAGATGGTCCAGTCTGTTGTGATTGGTCTCCTCTGCTCTGATCGGTCAGATGACCCAGTCTGTTGTGATTGGTCTTCTCTGCTCTGATTGGTCAGATGGCCCAGTCTTTTGTGATTGGTCTACTCTGCTCTGATTGATCCGATGGTCCAGTATGTTGTGATTGGTCTACTCTGCTCTGATTGGTCAGATGGTCCAGTCTGTTGTGATTGGTCTACTCTGCTCTGATTGGTCAGATGACCCAGTCTGTTGTGATTAGTCTACTCTGTTCTGATTGGTCAGATGACCCAGTGTGTTGTGATTGGTCTACTCTGCTTTGATTGGTCAGATGGTCCAGTCTGTTATGATTGGTCTACTTTGCTCTGATTGGTCAGATGGTCCAGTCTGTTGTGATTGGTCTCCTCTGCTCTGATTGGTCAGATGACCTAGTCTTTTGTGATTGGTCTACTCTGCTCTGATTGGTCCGATGGTCCAGTCTGTTGTGATTGGTCTACTCTGCTCTGATTGGTCCGATGGTCCAGTATGTTGTGATTGGTCTACTCTGCTCTGATTGGTCAGATGATCCAGTCTGCTGTGATTGGTCTACTCTGCTCTGATTGGTCCGATGGTCCAGTCTGTTGTGATTGGTCTTCTCTGCTCTGATTAGTCAGATGGCCCAGTCTGTTGTGATTGGTCTACTCTGCTCTGATTGGTCAGATGATCCAGTCTGTTCTGATTGGTCTTCTCTGCTCTGATTGGTCAGATGGCCCAGTCTGTTGTGATTGGTCTACTCTGCTCTGATTAGTCCGATGGCCCAGTCTGTTGTGATTGATCTACTCTGCTCTGATTGGTCCGATGGTCCAGTCTGTTGTGATTGTTCTACTCTGCTCTGATTGGTCCGATGGTCCAGTATGTTGTGATTGGTCAACTCTGCTCTGATTGGTCAGATGATCGAGTCTGTTGTGATTGGTCTACTCTGCTCTGATTGGTCAGATGGCCCAGTCTGTTGTGATTGGTCTACTCTGCTCTGATTGGTCCGATGGCCCAGTCTGTTGTGATTGGTCTACTCTGCTCTGATTTGTCAGATGGTCCAGTCTGTTGTGATTGGTCTACTCTATTCTGATTGGTCAGTCTGTTGTGATTGGTCAGCCGCTTACAGCATGTGTCAGAAACCAAATGCTCCTTACTATATCTAAATTTCAATTCTGGATCTTCCTCAGCACTTGATACACAGTGATATGGGCAGTAACGATGGCGTACATTTTTCAGAGTCAATTCCAGTAAATTCCAGCGAGTCTTCAGTCTTTGGCAGGCAGTGCATCAAAGTGGATTTGCTTTGAATTTGCAGCTCAGAAAACAAACATGTCGACAACACGAAACAAACTCTTACAGTGTTTGAGGGTGAGTGAGGACCATTTGTTTCGTGCAGGAAGTAAAACTGGAATTACTGACAACTCATTTCAGGCAGTTCAGAATCGCTTCTTTCTTTCAGGAGACAACTCTGTTTATCTGTACTTTGATCTTTGAAACTTTGCAGATCTTTTACATTCAGAAACAGCTATATTACACACGACTACGTGAAAGGTAATATCAAAAAATCATTATAGGGGCACTTTAATTGTTCCCTTTGTACATTTATTTAACTTGCTGTTTAAGATTCATACACAAATGCGTAATGATGCATCATTTTTATGTCATCTTTAGTACATCTAAAATTGTATATTTATTTTTCATAATGCACATTATAATGTTGTGATGCCTATTGCCTATTGTCTGTTGGATTTAATGTTTAGATTGTTTTTATAATAAATAAAACTTCTTCCAGTTATGTCAAGCTCTAGAAATTGTTATTTGTGAGTAAAAAATAAACATATTTAAAAAAAAAACTGTAAATCACAAATGACTAGAAAACTCATGGAAATTCATTGGTAATTAAACAAGAAAATTCAGCTATTGAAACTTCAATTGAAAATGATGATTTTTGTAATTATTTTAAATTATTTTAATATACTGCCACTCCTAGTTTCTGTAAAGAAAATGAGGACCTTTGCCATTACAGCAGAAGTACCAGAAATATAGTAGTACTGGCTGATGGAAAGAAGTGTTATGATATACTATTATAGTTTTGGTTAATATTTTAAATTAGATTTTATTTTTATGTTTTTGTTTTCACTTTAATTTTAGTTAAAGTTTTAGTATTTTTGTTGTATTCTTATTTATAAGTTATTTTAAGTGAACCTAAATAAAAATTTGAAATATTACCTATCTGAAAAATGTTTTTTTTTTTTTTGTAATAATCTATTTTATTTCAGTTAATGTTTATTTCATGTATCGAAAATGTTTATGGTTTTTGTTTTAGTTAACAATAATAGCCATGATTAAAAGCCCTTGAGAATTACACTCTTTACTCGATTGTATAAATTGGTGATTGCAATTTTTGAATTGTATGTTTTTCTGGTAATTAATACTGATTGTCGCATATGTGCTGCATTTCTATACGATTTTGTCAATATGTTGCAATTTAATGTGCACAGTAAATAATCCTCATGTCATCCTCAAACCCTGACTATACCCCTCTTCCTTCAAGGCCTCCTGACCTCTATCAGAGCATGTCCACCATGGTTTACCCCCATGAGGAGCGACTCGAGAAGCTGACGCAGGAGGAGATCATCTCCAGCACTAAACTGGTGATTCAGGGTCTGGAAGCTCTCAAGAGCGAGCACAACTCCATCCTGCACAGTCTGCTGGAGACCATCCAGTGCTTAAAGAAAGATGAGGAGGCCAGTTCGGTTCACGAAAAGTCCAACCTTCTGCGCAAGTCAGTGGAGATGATTGAGCTGGGCCTGGGTGAAGCACAGGTGAGGGATGACTCCATTATGGGGTCCTCGGGGCGAAGGGGTAATGTGAATACCACTGAATTTGCACTATTAGCATGTGTTACTGACTAACAACTTAGGGGCCAGACTTACTAAACAGGGCAAATTAGCACGAGACAGCATAAAGTTCTGTGGCTGATCTATTGATAATTCGCAAATTAAAGAAAACAACAGACGCAGCCAGATCCTTTACATAATGACCAACACAATCTAACAAAAGGAGCGCTAATTAGCGCAGGGTCGCAAACAAGCAGAGCCGATGATAATCAGGTGTGGGTAATCAACTAACAGCTCAGGCGCAGCAAATAAAAACAGCGTGGCTGGGCATACTATGCGTTCGAATGGTGTCTCCCTCTGGCTTTCCAGATAAATGTAAAATAGCGGTAAATAAAATATTCAGTACAGAACAGCATAAAATAAAGTATAGTGGCATTCATTATAAACAACATTTATTATAATCCAAGCTTAAGCAAATTAATTTAAAGTGAAACTGAAACTAATGACGTGTGGCAAATGCACTAAACAAATAATTGGTCAGTACCGTATTATTACGGAAAATACGGTACTGAAAATGTCCCTTTATCTTTGACGATTTGTGCTTTTAAAAGTAATTGTAAGAGTCATGATAATGTGTTCAGGTGATGATGGCCCTGTCCAGCCATCTGAATGCCGTGGAGTCGGAGAAACAGAAATTGCGCGCTCAGGTGCGACGGCTCTGTCAGGAGAACCAGTGGCTGAGGGACGAGCTGGCGAACACTCAGCAGAAGCTCCAGAAGAGTGAACAGAGCGTCGCACAGCTGGAGGAGGAGAAGAAACATCTGGAGTTCATGAACCAGCTCAAGAAATATGACGATGGCACCTCGCCAGAGGTGAGTCTTGCTATAGGTGATGAACAGCATACTGGTACAAGGAAAACAGAGCAATACCATCATGTTCATGATCTAGGCAGGTGGAGCTGGGGAGGTGGAGGGGTTCAGAGGAACTCTGATAGCTGATAGACTATTTTAATGTTGAGCCAGCGATCTCATTGGCTGCAGGATCAGCGGAGGCCAATCAGCTTGTGCCATGTGGTAATGATGTGATTGCTTGCAGATTGCATGTAAAGGACTCGAGTTTCATGATATAAGAAAAGGCACACTTTACAGTATGAAGGTTCATGATGCCAGGTTCAACTTTCTGTGTCAAATCATTAAGTTTAAAGTATTAGTTCACTTTCAAAAAAAAAATTTGCTGATAATTTACTCACCCCGATGTCATCCAAGATATCCATGTCTTTCTTTCTTCAGTCGAAAAGAAATGAAGGTTTTTGAGGAAAACATTCCAGGATTTTTCTACACAGAATGGACTTCAATGGCAACCAACTATTCCAATGTTCAAAGAAGGTTCAAATGTCCGTCTCAATGCAGCTTCAAAGTCTCGACACGATCCCAGTCGAGAAATAAGGGTCTTATCTTGCGAAACAATCGGTCATTTTATAAAAAAAATATATATATACTTTTTAACCACAAATGCCCGTCTTGCACCATCTCTGAGATGCGCCACGTATTACGTCATCACGTTGGAAAGGTCACGAAAAAAAAAAATATATAATAATAATAAATTAAAACACAATTGGGCAATCGGACAATTTTGAAGTTGGAGGAGAAAATGAGATGAAATTTTTCGCCCTTCCCTACCTTTCTGAACCGGAGTACACAGGGAAATAACTTAGATGACGTGACGCGTGACCTTTCCAACGTGATGACGCAATGCGTGGCGCATCTCAGAGATGGTACACGACCAGCATTTGTGGTTAAAAAGTATATATATATTTTTTTTTTTTTTGAAAATGACCGATCGTTTCGCTAGATAAGACCCTTATTTCTCGACTGGGATCGTGTCGAGACTTTGAAGCTGCATTGAGACGGACATTTGGACCTTCTTTGAACATTGGTATAGTTGGTTGCCATTGAAGTCCATTCTGTGTAGAAAAATCCTGGAATGTTTTCCTCAAAAACCTTCATTTCTTTTCGACTGAAGAAAGAAAGACATGGATATCTTGGATGACATCGGGGTGAGTAAATTATCAGCAAAAAATTTTTTTAAAGTGAACTAATCCTTTAAGTACTAAAACTACTAAAACTAAATAACACCGGTGTCATTATTCTCATTTGTCTGTCCATATAGGTAAACAAAGCAAGTTGACTTGTGTTTGGAAATTTATTTGGAAAATATGTTGAGAAGTGTATATCTTGTGTTTATTTTTATACATTTCTATGTCGTTTAGCAAATTAAAAACTAAACGACAACATTTTCGGTGCAAGAAACCATGACTTAGGCTACATTCTAAGTGGACTTACAAGTTTAAAACAGAGGAGCTTTTCTGTCTTGAATCTCCTCTGCTGTTGTAACCTGACTCTTCTTGGGAGACGAGCCATGTCCTTCTTCCTGGATGTGTAGCCAGCATTGATTTATTTGCCCCATAGATCGATGACTCAGTTCTGCTAGATAAAGATGTTACGAAGGAGACGTGCCTCATCGTTACTGTGTGATGAATGAATGAACTGTATTCCCTTCCCTGGCAAACAGGACGTCCTCTCCTTTACTCCACACTAATGTTCTTCATTTTTCTCTTTCTGCTGTGGGAGGATTTGAAGACATTATCTGTTCAAATGACAGTTGCCTCCAGCTTGTCATTTATATTTCATGAAATGATGTTTCATGCTGTTACTTCCTGAATTGATGGAGCCATTAACATTTAGAGACTATAAAGACAGTCATGCATGGACAGAGATGCAATTGACTATAGAAATTCACAATAAACATTATAAGACAGCACAGACTGATTATAAATGATAATTATGCCAAATTTGGTTTCAAACTGTTTTTTTTTTTTTTTCTTTGGTTTTGTTTTAGGAAGAGAAAAATAGTGAGACTCCCAAAGATGCCCTGGACGATTTGTTTCCCAATGATGAAGATTACCAGGGTAAGGAAGTACACAAATGACATGACACAGTCCTTGTCATGTGTTTTATGAATATGTTTTGATAGATATTATTGGTCACAGGGTTTATACTTTGGCTATTTTCACTGTCAATCCAAATCCAATTGGAATCTGATCTAAATTGTTGACTGTCCACACTGATCTGAATTGTGTGTCCCCTCGGCGCTCTTTCGTTTTACGGAATATCTGCTTTGCTTTCTATGGAAATGACATTGCGTTAGTAGGTATACGCCAAAAACAACAACAGTTATTACAGTTATCTTTATTGTGACATTAATGCACAACAGGTATCAGTGTCTGTCAGTCTCTTGTGGCCAGACTCCATTACGCTCTACTACCCAACAGTCAATGCAGCGTTATGTTACCAAAGTGTGGACTCTGAAGTGAACCACAAGAATGGCATTTTGAACAGGGCTAGAGAAACCATACAATCCATTTTTTCCTATATTAACAATAGCTATGTTTCTATCCACCTATTTTATGCATATTTTGGGATATCACATTAAATAAAAAGCCCTGAATAGAACTGCCAACATGCACATTCATAAAATGCGCATAAAAAGACATATGTGCTCAATTGATGGATAATTGGTGTGTAATTTTTTATCCGATAAGAAGACATGCGCATAAACTACGATGAAAACACATTTACTGAATAAATCCCTCGATGCGCAACAGAAACCTCAGGTGACTTCGCCTCAGCAGAGGCTGTGATTGGATAACCGGAGTAACCAGCGGACCAATCGCATCGCAGCATCTCAAATGTTGGTTTGGTGCTTTGAAACGCAATAAATTTACGATCTTCCCCGATTGCCGCAACAATTTTTATTACTGGTATTTTGCGCTAATTTCCCAGGAAGTGACGTTTTTGTTCTCTTTAACACATGAGATAGAAACAGTGCTTTATAACAAGTGTTTTATGCGCTATTCAAATTTTGTGCATAAGTTAAATTCCCACCTCTGTATGGAAACTCAGCCATTGTGTCTCTCTGTCGCCCCCTTCAGTCTCCCACCAGCACAACAGCGCCGCGGCTGCTGCCGCGCAGCAGGGGGGGTACGAGATCCCGGCCCGCCTCAGGACCCTCCATAACCTGGTGATCCAGTACGCAGCCCAGGGCCGGTACGAGGTGGCCGTGCCTCTCTGCAAACAGGCTCTGGAGGACCTGGAGAAAACCTCTGGACACGACCATCCCGATGTAGCCACCATGCTCAACATCCTGGCTCTGGTCTACAGGTGTGTGTGTGTTTGCTCATGCCCAGACCCATGTCGAAGCAGATGTCAGTCATTGTTTACTCACACTCGCGTCAATCCAAACCTGTATGTTCTTAGTTACATGAAACACAACAGGAGATGGTTTGAAAAATGTCAGTAAATGGGCACTTTCAAGCATCATACAGGACACAAAAGCCTCATTATAATGGCCAACACCGCTGTATTTAAAGGGGTGGTATAATGCCCTTTTCACAAGATGTAAAATAAGTCTCTGATGTCCCCAGAGTGTGTATGTGAAGTTTTAGCTCAAAATACCCCACAGATATTTTTAAGTAGCATGTTAAGATTGTCACTTTTTGAGGGTGAGCAAAAACGCACAGTTTTTGTGTGTGTTCCTTTAAATGCAAATGAGCTGCTGCTCCCGGTACAGGGGGCGGAGCTTCAACGGCTTTTGTTGAGACATGCACTGAAAATTTCAAAACCTTTTAGCCTTTTATGTTCAAACCGGAGTCAGACAATGATGGAGAGACTCAAGAAGAAGTGACAACATGTAGACAACATTTCTGAATGGTTAATTTATGTAGCTTATGTGTAGTTATCTTCTAGTCATTGATTAGCATATTCTGTCTTGATAATCTATGAAACAAGGTTCGTTGTTATGGGAAGTAGTCCTTAAAAAGTGATTTCTTTAAAAGCAAATATCTCCCTTTGCTTTGAACTTTGAGCGTTGTAACTTTGCAGATGTTGTTTATGCTCAAACAGCAACATTACACACTAACTAAAGTTAGAAAAGTCAAATCATAATCAACCAGCCCTTTAACCTCTGGCTGGTAAACGCCTTCAAACTACCATTGGTCAGTGGTGATGATGTAATAGGTAGGTGTGGCTCTGAGGCTCCGCCTTCTTTGAGGTGAAAATCTTCTCTGGTTCATTTCTTCTGTTCAGTCAGTCGAGATCAGACGCGTGTAAAAACAGGAACACTCTGGAGAGCCGCTTTACATTATTGAAGTTGAATTTCTAATTGAAAGCAACACTGTCACTGTATTTCATGTTTATTAATGTAAAGCTGCTTGTTTTAAAGCATTTATGATTTTGTTATTGAGAAAAGGGCGCAGCACATATTTGCACATTCATATTTGCATAATTTGTATTGAAGTTCCAGTTCCCCATTATATATTATTCCCCACATAAAGTCATTTGTTGGGTTTAGAGTGAGTAAATGAGCGAGTAATTGTGAGTAAATGAGGACAGAACTTTCTTTCTTTAACCAGCAAGACTTCCTTGGTCAACCAACTTTACCAGTAAAAAGTCAGGCTGGTTAACCAGTTTCATGAGTAAAGTGCGAAATAAGTCTGTTTATGTGTTTGAAATTCCTGATTATTTTCAGCCTCTAACAATTCTATTAGCAATTTTGGCTAATTTGGCATGGAAAACGAATTCTCTATTACTTAATGTGGAAATATATTTAGTCAAAGGAAGTTTGCCCACAGAAATAAGCCTTTTGAAATAAGACTTTATTGTTATTTCTTGTCACTCAGGGACCAGAATAAATACAAGGAAGCGGCCCATCTCCTTAATGATGCCCTGTCAATCAGAGAAAAGACCCTGGGCAATGACCACCCAGCTGTAAGTATCTCAAAACTTATATCTACATACTATGTCTATATCTACAATAACCATCATGTTCACACACAACACCTCTGCACTTACTCACGATTCCTCTCAACATGAGGACAGGAGAGCTGTCAGTCAATAAATGAGAAAACAAAGTAACTTGTAAATTGGAAAGTAATGCGTTACTTTACTAGTTACTTGAAAAAGTAATCTGATTACATAACTTGGATTACTTGTAATGCATTACCCCCAACAATTACTCAAAATACAGGGATGTATATATAGTAGTGCTTGTGGTTATCTGGTCTTAAATAACGTTCTCAAAAAAAACACAAAAACATTACACTTATTTTTTCAGAAAATTGTTTTCTCAGAACATTTTCCAAATGTTTTTTAAATGTTTAGAAATGTTTTAAACTACTTGTTTCAGAATGTTCAGAGAACATTCAAAAGTATTGTTCCCATAATGTGTGCAAAATAAAATAAAACGTTCCCTAAATGTTCTCATGACCAAGAATAAAAAATAATCTGGACGTTTAGAGCATCCAGAGAACATTCAGAAATAACATTTTCATAACTCAATGGGAACGTTAGCAAAACGTTCTCAAGAGTGTTTTTTGCCAGCTGGGTAATCAGTGTGTGTATTCTGTGTCTGATCCAGGTGGCGGCCACCCTCAACAACCTGGCGGTCTTGTATGGAAAGAGAGGAAAATACAAGGAAGCAGAACCGCTGTGCAAGAGAGCCTTGGAGATCAGAGAGAAGGTACTATCACAAGTGCTTGGCCTGTTCGTTGGGGTACAAAAGCCTCTTTTCTCAATTGATTAAGATGATATTTAAATAAACTCTTGACTTGTTAGTCATATTGTAAAGGCCCCAATATACTCACGGCGAGTAGGGATGCACCGATATGAACATTTAGGCCGATACCGATAACCGATAAATCTTTTTATTTGAAATCCGATAACCGATATATTAGCCGATAAATCTAAATCTAAATTTTTTTATCATTTTTGAGAGCCTGATTACAAAAACAAAAGTCTCAAGCACACAATTATAATGATGTTTATACCAAAACCATCATGGTGAACTGAAGTGCGCATCTGAAGTGTCTCAGCTGACGGAAATAATACATTATTTATCAGATATAATATATCGGCCATTTTCTTATTGGGCCGATAACGATAACATTAAATAATGTTTAAACATTAAAACTGAACATATATCGGCCGATACCGACAGGGTGGCCGATATATCGAGCATCACTGACACTGAGTAAACACAACAAAACACAGCAGTGAGAAAACAGTTCAGAAAGCATCTGATCATAGCGATGTGGATATGTTTGAACCAGCTCGGCAATTCAGTGTGTTTTTACACGCGTCTGACCTCGACTGACTGAACAGAAGAAATTAACCGGAGAAGATTTTTAACCTCAAAGAAGGCGGAGCCTCAGAAGACCACACCCACCTATTACATCATCACCACTGACCAATGGGAGTTTGAAGCAAACTTTGTTTTGACATGATTTTGTTTTTCGAAATAACAACAGTTCGATCTTTGGTTTGGCTTGAAGGATGTATATCGGGGCTTTAACTATTTCACTCTCTTTCGTTGCTCAGGTGTTGGGACGGGACCACCCGGACGTGGCCAAGCAGCTGAATAACCTGGCCCTGCTCTGTCAGAATCAGGGGAAGTATGAGGAGGTGGAGTATTATTACTGCAGGGCTCTCGAAATCTACGAGAAAAGACTCGGACCTGATGACCCGAACGTCGCCAAGACCAAAAACAACCTGGTGAATATAATCAGCACTCATCTTGAATCCAAACCGATAAAACAGCCTCACTCATTGTTCAGAGATCTATTTGCAGTGTAAAACATTAAAAAAGAGAGACAAAGACTGCACTACACTGCACTATATATATGATATACCTGTACACTACTGTTTAAAAGTTTGGGCTCTGGAAGATTCTTCAAACATCCTACATCTTACATTTTAATTTAAGTGCATGCCATAGTTGTTGATCAGTTATATATTTCCCCTGCAGGCTTCATGCTATCTGAAACAGGGCAAGTACAAGGAAGCTGAGATTCTCTACAAAGAGATCCTGACGCGCGCCCACGAGAAAGAGTTCGGATCTGTAGATGGTACGATGATTGCTTGATCATGGCACTTCATTATTCATTAGCTGACAGACTGCATGCTTTCTTACTATGGCGACATTATAAACCTGAACTATTGTCATTGCTGAATGATAGAAATCGATGACCTCAGCATATCGTGACCCTTCTGCACATCTGACCTGTGGTTTACAGGCGTGGATTTCACAGAAATCCGGCAGCAAGCACAACCAATAAAAACATCATTTTAGCTGCACGAACATATAGGATTAATTCACACTTCTTACTGGAGACATCGGGGGTTTGGGGGAGGAAATGTTATGAATATTTGTCTTGTCATATATTTATATATTTTTTTCTGTGAAGATGAAATGTCTTTCAAATATAAACGCTATATTAGTGAACTGCTTTGCCTGTGCCAAGCAAAATACTCAATGTGAATGTTTAAAAAATAAATGTGAAAGCAGAAGTGCGAAGAACTTTAGTGTACGAACAACTCAACAGATGGTTTGTATGTGTGATTTCCCTCTCGTTTTGCTTCTTGGAAGTTTTACATTTTTGAGTTTAAGTTCTGTATAAAACAGTCATTCATCTATCACTTTCTTTTCTTTTCAAAATATCATTTATTGTCATTATTATTTTATGGGGTTTTTTTATGTGAAAGATTGATTATCTTTTCAGAACAGGCCGATTTGTCTGTTGTTTGATTTTGTTAATCATTTTTATGTTGATTTTGCACTTCATTCCAATAAATCAACTTGATTATTTTCTTGATTTCTCTACATCTTCTGTTTCACATGTTCCCAGCTAACAGGGAACGTTTTCTGGACTTTAGCTAGCGTCTGCACAAAACGTTATATATATGATAAAACGTTTAGCAGGATTGTTCATCAAACTTTTTTTTTTAAATGTTACTACTTGTGTTTCAGAAGATTCAGCAAACATTCAGAAGTAATGTTCACATAATGTTTGAAGAATGATCAAATGAAATGTTCCCTTAACAGGGTTCCCTTAAAAAAAAAAAAAAAAACGTCTTTAAAACATTTACGTTGAGAACATTCAGGGAATCTTCAGTAATAAATGTTTTATACCTTAATGGGAACGCTAGGAAAACGTTCTTAGAACATAATGTTGTTAGCTGGGTTCATGCTAAATTTATTTTTGTGAATTTTACATTTTTAGTACATGTTCATGTGCATGACAGAACTTTAAGAAATTAGTTACTGCAGTTATTGATAGATCCTATATGGGTAGTGATCTGAACAAGTATTAAACTTAACTATGAAACTCTTACATTTGTATCCTAAATCTAAAATTGAATGAGTCGGATCTAGAGATCAGAATATCATAGCACAGCAATACCCTGCCAAGTTTTGCAAAATCTATGAAGTAACAATAAAATTGGTAACTATATTATTTGGCAGAAACTGTTTCTGATTTTGCCGTGGTATGTTTGGTAATGGCCGACTACAGTAGCAGAACACTGTTTCTCTGTGTCTACAGCTGAAAATAAACCCATCTGGATGCACGCTGAGGAACGAGAAGAAAGCAAAGTAGGTTTGTGTGTGTGTGTGTGTGTGTGTGTGTGTGTGCAATACTGATATGCTCATGTGGGCGGCTGATATAGTGGGTATAGAAAGTCACCACACACAAAATAGTCACCTTCTGTTGCTTGCATGTAACTATGGTTCCCTGAGAAGGGGAACGAGACGCTATGTCATCTAGAGGGCGCTATGGGGAATTCATCTGGCTTGAGCGGTGTCTGAAGCATGAGTCTAAATATAACAATGAACTTGACATTAGCAGGCGGCAGCCGATGACGTAACTACAGGTGAGACTGAGAATAAAAGGGCATCTGTGAAATACATCGTCCACTTCTTGTCTGAGGGAGACGTGTGCAGGAGTACCTGAAACATGGCAAAGGGACACAGCATATCGTTCCCCTTCTCAAAGAACCATGGTTATATGCATAACCTTAGACGTTCCCTTTCGGATGGGAACTCGTGCTGCGTCCCCTAGAGGGCGCTATGGGGAGCTTGAATACCCACGCTGTCATGCTGAGGGATGAGTGCCTAATGGTTGACATAAGTCAAAGACTCAAAGGAGTCCCCATCCTAAGGTACATGTCAGCGGCTAATTCCCTACGGCCAGAGTCCGAGCTAGGAAAGCCCAGGAGCTTGGTATTCATAGGAACACCTTTAAGGGAATATCATCATAGATTGGAGCTTCTCGAGAACGGAGGCCTAAACAGGATGAACGGAGGAGGCCTAACTATGCTCTCTGCCCAGGCCAGTTTCCAAGGAGGCTCACAGAGAGCCTAACCACTTGAACTATTGTTAGACAGAAACTCTGAGGGCGGAGGTCTCTCAAAGCGAGAGGAGGCCTAACCACGCCCTAAGAACAGCTATCAAGGAAGCCCTGAAGTGCCTAGCAACTTGATCTAGCTGGCCAGGTGAAGCTCTGCAGAGCGGAGGCCTACAATTACTCTTATAAGGAGAGGAGGCCTTACAACACACCGCTTTAAGTGCCTGCCTGCCGGAGCTCTAGGGATGAAGGCTTCAACACTGCGTCCTATACCTATAACAATAGCAGGCGGAGTTCAGGGGAGCCAAATAGTGCTCCATTTTCAAGCAGTAACCAATGAGGCTCACAGAGAACCTAACAGTTTGGTCCCTAGCTGACTCAGAGGACGGAGGCCTGAGCACTATGTCCCAAATCACATAGGGGCACCAAGGAGGCTCACACAGAGAGCCAGCAACTGCTACGGCATAACTTAGCTCTAAAAATGAAGGCCTAAGCAAGACGACTCTCTGAAATGAGAGGAGGCCTAACAACGTTCTACACTCAGGGTAGCTTACAAAGAGGCTGATAAGAGCCTAGCAACTAGAGAATGGCTATGCAAGCAGAGCTCTGGAGGATCAGAGACCTAGGAAAACATTCTTTAAAGAGAAGACCTGGAAATGCTCTATTAAAAGCAGTAGCCAAGGAGGATCAAAGGCAGCCTAACAAATCAGTACTACTACCCAATCAAGCTCTAAGGACGGAAGCCTCAACTGAAGTTCTCAAACAAGAGGATGCCTGCCACGTCCTACGGTAAGAATAGCTAGCAAGGAGGCGCACAGAGTGCCTAACATCTTGATACTGCTGCCCCAGGCGGAGCTCTGAGGAGTGGAGGCTCGAGAGGCCACACCACTTCTCTGTAGAGGCAATAGGTAAGGAGGTTCAAAGAAAGCCTAACAACTTGGCAGTACTGCCTGGTCGAGCTCCAGTGGTGGAGGCTGTAGAGACTCTCAAATGAGAGGAGGCCTAACACCGCACAACACTCAGGACAGCTCCCAAGGCTCACAGAGAGCCTGCAACAGAATGGAAGGCAGAGGAGCTTCCGAACACAAACAGTTGCCAAGGAGGCTCATTAAGAGCCTAATTGCCTGATCATGCTCTGAGGATGGAGGCCTCAACATGACGACTCTCAAAAGTGAGTGGAGGTCTAACTACATCCAACACCCAGTATAGCTTACCAAGGAGGCTCACAGAGAGCCTAACTACTTGATATTGCTATCCAGGGGGAGCTCTGTGGAGTGGTAGGCCTCTACAAATCAACTCTATAGCGAGAGGAGGCCTAACAATGCTCCATAGAACAGACAGTAAGCAAGGAGGCTCAGGGGGAACCTAACGACTCTGAGTCTACCGCCTGGTCTAGAATGGAGGCCTCAGCATGACGACTATCTAAAGTGAGAGGAGGCCTAACTACATCCAACACCCAGGACAGCTTACCAAGGAGGCTACTAAAAAGCCTAACTACTTGATATAGCTATCTAGGCAGAGCTCTGAGGAGCAGAGGCCTCTATAAAGTGACTCTCTATAGCGAGAGGAGGCCTAACAACGCTCAATAGTACAGGCAGTAACCAAGAAGGCTCAGAGAGGGAGCCTAACAGCTCAGCAAACCACCAGGCACCATACAACATATTCACAACAACCCACATGTTGATTTTAAAAACATCATAGGTCCAGCTTCAGGGGGCTGGTGTAAACACGTGTCAGAGCCTCTAACACACCCCTACTGACCTCAGTCAGGGGATGGAAGGGGGGAGGTGGGGAAGGAACCCTCTGGGACCCTGGAACACACAGCACGTTTACTCTGGATCACTTCGCTGAGATATTGTCTTCTCCCTTTGGCGTCACGCCTCCTCTGTGCTCTACCCCCCCGAAGAAGGAGGAACATGAGAGGTAGGATATCTTGGGGAAAGCCTTTATCGCCTTCTGATCATGTCTGATCCTCGAACCGGGACAAGTCAGACCCCTAAGGTAAAGGTTGAGGCGAACACCTGGAACAGCACGGTATGAAGATCTTAAAAGCTGTGGAGCGCTCCTTCACATCCCTAAACTTCCCGACCACCGCCTCAACAGATGTACCAAAAAAGTTCGGAAGCCAAATAGGGAAGATTCAATGTGGATGCCTCACCCATCGAGAGATAGCTAGCCAGCGTCTCTGCGATTGTAGGCATCGACACATAACCGTGTTTCCCGCATATGGGCAGAAAAAGGCTTTCCCCAAGATCTCTCCACCTCAGCATGGAGATCTGGGAGAAAGGGTAGGCTCTTTTGAGCTGAGCAGTTATGTCCCTTTAAGTAATCACAGTAAATTATGCATAATTACATGCAGCTAACCCTCAACCAAACTCTAGTCCTTCCTTAACCCTATAGTTAGTACATGTTGTTAATTAATATTACTTGGTGCTTAAATGTATAATTGCACTGTAACAATGTCACCTTAAAATAAAGTGTAACCGAAACAGCTAACCCAAACAACTGTGCGTAAACTGACACTGCCTGCGATCTAAACAGATCTAATCTGTCAGTATCGCGGGACATAACATCCAGCAGCTTGTCGTGTGTGGGGCAGGCAGGCTGAGAACGCACAGACACCATCAGACGCCACATCATGGCGCTCAACAGTCTCGTCCTGCTCACCTTGGCTCAAAGCCAGGAGCGTGCTCGCCTTTCTCGAATTCATCAGCCAGCTCCGTCTGCAAGCCCCACAATTTCAGTCCCCCACTCGCCTCGGCCACAGCAGGTCCTGCACCGCGAGGCACAGGTGATTGTCCCAATTCCTTCAAGAAAAGGGACAAACGAGAGCAGAGTTTCTTCATTGAGAATCTCTAAAAATGCACACACATAGCCCCATCGAGGACTGAGCGTGCATGCTCCTCGCCAAGGCACATAACACATTTCATGTGTGTCATGAGGTGTCCGATACCGCACACTTTTTAAATCCCTTAGCACTTTTGCTTGCCATTTCAATCACCTTGAGACGCCATTCAAACAGACTCCTGAAGACAAGAAAGAGGATGATGTTTTTCACAGGTGCCCTTTTATACTCACAGTCTCACCTGCATTTACGCCATCAGCGGTCAAGTTCATTGTCGTGTTTTGACTCATGCTTCAGACACCGGTCATTCTGGAGGCATTCCCCATAGCGCCCTCTAGGGGACGCAGCAAGAGCTCCCATTCGAAAGGGAACACACAATTCTAGTTTCACACTTCACACTTTACACACAATCATCCCCCCCCCCCAATCATTTTTATTTAAAGTAAAAAATAAATAAATAATAAGATTGTGATTAACATAAATAAATAGATTAAAATAACTAAATAAATAATAAAAGAGGATTCAAATAAATAAAAAATGTGATAATATACAAATTTTATAGGTTAATGAATAAAATAAATAACAAACATTAGATTAAAAAGAAAGAAATCATTAGAGAAATAATTAGATTCAAATAAACAAATACATAATTAAGTACAGTACTTTAGTGAGTAGAAAAAAACCCCATTATATTAACATTATAAGTATTTTACAAATAATATTTTACACTATTTATTTTGCACAGTATACACTGGGTCTTTATACATACAAATTATTATTTTAGGATAGTCCCTCGCATGAGAAGTATCATATGGGATATGTGGCATCTAAACCATTGAAACCCCCGGACTGGTCCACTAGAGAAAGCCCTTCAGCCGCTGTATGGCTGCTGTGCTGGTCTGCTTAGGGTTACTGGGCTGTAGGACACTCCTCAGTGGTTCTGTCAAAATTTTGCATTGTCCTTCCCGACAAGTGCTCTAAAAGAAACATCCTCTCAACAGGACGCTGCCATTGTACGATGTTCTTTGGCTGGTAAGATGTATTGGGGTTGTGCCAGACATATTGTCTATAGACTTCTTAAAGGCAAAAATAAAAAGAAGCTTTTATGGTTTATGGTTTTATCATTCCCTGTGTCTTTCCACAACTAGTTCTTTTAAAAGTACTGTAAATATTTTGAAAGGAGGTTGTGACTATCTATACCCACTGCATGTGTATGTACAGTAAACATAGTTTCCCTTACTGCAAACCTGTCTGGATGATTGACAGCTGAGAAGATTTTGAAACTTCACTTTCTCTCTCTCTCTCTCTCTCTCTCTCTCTCTCTCTCTCTCTCTCTCTCTCTCTCGATGTCTGTGTGTTTTCCTCCTCTTCTTTCTTACAGGGGAAGCTGGCAGATGGGAATCATTATGGAGAATATGGTGGCTGGTACAAAGCCTGCAAGGTGAACAGGTGAGAAAAATCTGCCACAGTTACTTGCCTCACTGCTAAAACAGTTTTCTGCCTTTCATTCAGTTGAAAACGCTTAAAGTCAGCATTTAACAGAAGCTGCAATGGTGTTTTCTAACCTATTGTGACGTATATCCGAGTGAAACGCTTCTGGAACAAGAACAAATGTGGGCAGGGCTTAATTTTGTCTGTGCGGAATTGATTGGATGGTTGTGGTTTGCTATTGGTGGGTCTGATGTGAGTGACAGGTTATAGCCCCGCCCTCGTCATCAGAGAATAGATGTTGCTGCAGGGAGGGGAAGTTACTCTGATTCAAATGTACAAGGACTGCAGCAAATCTTTAATAATTAAATAATACTGCATCACTTTATGGACTTAATAAAAATAAAAAAAGACCAATGTTTTTGCTGCTGCTGCTGATTAAATTTGATGACACACATGAAAGTGATACTAGTGTGCATGTGTGTGTTTTCATGCACAGCCCCACAGTAAACACCACGCTGAGGAACTTGGGCGCCCTGTACCGTAAACAGGGTAAACTGGAGGCGGCCGAGACCCTTGAGGAGTGTGCCATGAGGTCTCGCAGACAGGTGCAACATCTATAATCACTTTACTGATGCATGGTGGGAAATTATGTCTTTGTAACGCGTGTGTGTGTGTCAGGGAGCGGCAGTGGACCCTCAGAGAGATGGAGAGAGGCGGAGGAGCACTGCATCGATCTCCAGTGTGAAGTACGACTGCAGCAATGAAGCCGGAGAGGAGGGCAGTGTGGAGTGGAATGGGGTGAGGGAATAACATCTTTATCACTTAAAGTTGCTGGAAGCGTACAGAGCCTGTCAGGGAACATGGTGACAGAGAAAATATGAGATGGAAGGAAAAATTATATTTTTGTATTTTTGCATTTGCTTGAAAAAGCATTGCTTTCCCCCGAGAAACATTGCGTTTGCTCACAAAACGTTTGCGTTCTTTCGCAAAACTATTGCGTTCCTCCCGTGAAAAATTTAGTTCGCTCGCAAAACATTTGCGTTCCTCAAAATAACATTGAGTTCGCTCGCAGAACTATTGCGATCCCTGAGTAAAATTGGCTTTGCTCACAAAACGTTTGCATTCTTTCGCAAAATTATTGCGTTCCTATGGAAGCTTGTTTCCGCCAATGAATAATAAATAAATAATAATAATTGCGACTTTTTATCTCACAATTCTGACTTTTTTTCTCACAATTGCGATATATCAAGTCAGAATTGTGAGAAATAAAGTCGCAATTCTGAGAAATAAAGTCGCAATTGCGAGATATAAAGTCAGAATTGCGTGTTATAAAGTCGCAATTCTGGGAAATAAAGTCGCAATTGCGAGATATAAAGTCGCAATTCTGAGAAATAAAGTCGCAATTGCGTGATATAAAGTCGCAATTCTGAGAGATAAAGTCGCAATTCTGAGAAATAAAGTCGCAATTGCGAGATATAAAGTCGCAATTCTGAGAAATAAAGTCGCAATTCTGAGAAATAAAGTCGCAATTGCGAGATATAAAGTTGCAATTCTGAGAAATAAAGTCGCAATTCTGAGAAATAAAGTCGCAATTGCGTGATATAAAGTCGCAATTCTGAGAAATAAAGTCGCAATTGGGAGATATAAAGTCAAAATTGCACGATATAAAGTCGCAATTGCACGATATAAAGTCGCAATTGCGTGTTATAAAGTCAGAATTGTGAGATATAAACTATTCTGAGGTAAAAAATAAAATAAAAAAAATATTTTCCCTTAGAATTGGACTTTATATCTCACAATTGTGAGTTTATATCTCACAATTCTGAGAAAAGATGTCAGAATTGCGAGATATAAACTCGCAATTGCGTGTTATAAAGTCGCAATTGCGAGAAAAAAAGTCAGAATTCTGACTTTATAACACGCAATTGCGACTTTATTTCACGCAATTCTGACTTTATATCTCGCAATTCTGATAAATAAAGTCAGAATTGCGAGATGTAAACTCGCAATTGTGAGATAAAAAGTCGCAATTATCTTTTAAAATGTTTTATTTTGTGGCGGAAACAAGCTTCCATATGTTCCTCGTGAAAAATTTAGTTAGCTCACAAAACATTTGTTCACTCGCAAAACTATTGCAATCCCCGAGAAAAATTACTTTCTCTCGCAAAACATTTGCATTCCTCAAAAAAAAACAAAAAACATTGCGTTTACTTGGATGTGTTCTCTCGCAAAACTTTTGTGTTCCCCCATGAAAAATTACATTCTCTTGCTAAATATTTGCATTCTCACAAAACTATTGTGTTCCCTTGAGAAAAATAGCATTTGCTCGCAAAACTATTGTATTCCTCAATAGAAACATTGCGTTTGCTTGCAAAACAACTTTTCACTCGCAAAACATCTGCGTTCTCTCACAAAACTGTTGCATTCCCCCGGGAAACATTGCGTTTGCTTGCAGAACATTTGCATTCTCCCGCCAAAACTACTGCATTCCCCGAGAAACATTTGCATTTGCTAAAAAAACATTTGCGTTCTTTCGCAAAACACAATAGTGTTCCCCCGTGAAAACTTGCTTTCTCTCGCAAAACTTTTGTTCACTCGCAAAACATTGCATTCCTCAACAAAAAAAACATTGCGTTTACTTGCATGTGTTCTCTCGCAAAACATTTGTGTTCCCTTGAGAAAAATTGCATTTGTTTGCAAAACTTTAGCATTCCTCGAAAAAATATATTGCGTTTGCTTGCAAAAAATGTTTCACTCTCTAAAGCGTTCGCGCGCAAAACTATTCCGTTCTCCTGAGAATCCTTGCATTGCAGATAATGTTTGCTGTGAACATTCGATGTGATAACCAGTTCAAATGAATGACTATATGTGTCTGTGCAGATCGATGAGAACATTTCCATGCCGCCTGCGACAGATTTTTTAACGTCGAGATTTTCTAATCTCTTTTCCATCACTCTGCAAAGAAAATTAGACAACTAATAAGAGTTGCTCTTTCGGTCACGCACTTTTAGTATTGAAGCCGCTGCCGTTACATAAAATTATGGTTTGGTGGCGCTCACAAACAGGCTATTTTGCCAATCGACAGTGAACAGCAGAAGAAGAAAGCGGATTTCTGCTTTTTCATAAGCGCCACCTACTGTCAGTGAGTGGATCTGCATATTTATTCTGCCTATCTGTCGGTTTTTACACATCGGTCTGAACAGACAAATGAGACGCGAGCATCGGAACTAATTTTCGTGCAGAACATTCGTGTTGGTGTGATGAGTTTCATCTCCTAAAAGCCACGATAACTATAACGATAACGATAAAGATATAATTCTAAAAATCGTTCTTAACGTGAAAGAATAGCCGTTCACGCCACCACTATAACGATAACAGCACAGAGAAACAACATCATTGGAATTACTTTCAGAACGATTTTTTTCCAGCTGATGAAGGATGAAAACATTGACAGCCAATCAGAATCCATCCTGCTGTGACGAGCTCGAGCATTTAAAGCGACAGACGACAAAATTGCTACACATATACTCACATTAAACAGAGCGATTCTGTGCGTTGCTAATATAGTAATCATTATAGGTGTCTTTATACTTATCGTTCTTAGTGTGAACGGGCCTTAAGAAAGCAGAATTTAACATTTTTGTGTGAGTTTTACTCTGCGTAGGTCTGATTATTGTGATTATTGGATTAAATATGAATTATAAGCCATTATGTAGATTATTAAATACAACAACCCTAATAAAACACACACATTATAGATTAATTTTCGCAGTTACTGCACAATAACGCAGCCGTGTACAGCTGGTGTAAGCCTGTGACGGTCAGTGAGTCTCTTCAGCGTGCCAGAGTGGCTGTCGTCCCCTGCTGATGTCATATCCTGTGTGACATCAGTGATATGTGATACTCTCCAGTTAGCAGTCATCCTCTCCTTACCCACAAAACCCTGACCACTGACACTAATATTACGTTACTAATGTTCTGATGCTCAACCATGATCAGCAGTTACTGCAAAGCTATATTTAACCTACCATACAATTAAACGTCTGTGATTATAAAACAGAAGTTCAAAAGGTAAAACTGGCCGCATATAACGGTCGTATTCCAGAAGCAAGAAGGTTTTTAGGGTGTTTGCGTCTTAAGCTCATCTCTTTACCACGGTAAAATCACTGTAACAGACGTCCTCTCGGGGCTTAATGCTGGTTCAGTCCTGCTTAAAGTCCCCCTGTGGTGAAAACTCAGCTTTTAATGTTGTTTATGTGTCTATGTGGTGTTTTTAATGTGCTTTAAGACAAACCATGTGTAAATTCATAAGTCGACACCATTGCTGAGTATTTCCTCCTTAAAACTGCAGTGAACCAAAGACAGTCTCAAACACACGCTTTGAAATCGCTGGTGTTTCTGACGTCACAAACTACCTTGTAACCAATCAGATCAACGTGTGATCGTCAACCAGTGGATCTCTGAGCTGAGTGAGTGAGTGGAGGCGTGGCTCATTTGCATATTCATAGAACCGCGCATACTAAATGAGGCGAGGGTGTCGAGTTACATTCAAGATATTTTAAGGCATGAAGAAATTATTTTCACAGGAAAAAAATGCTTAAATATGTCATTTTGGTGATCAAAGATGAGTTTTAAGGGATAAAATGATTGACTACAGGGGGACTTTAAGATATTTAAAGACCTGAATGTCTCTATGCACCTTTATGGACAGACACACTACCTTTACTTGCTTTTCAGTGATTTCCTCCTGATGTTCCTGTCTCATTTGTGCTTTTGTGTCCTTTCTCTCTCTCTCTCTCTCTCTCTCTCTGTGTGTGTCTGTCTCTCTCTCTCTCTCTCTCTGCATTAGGCCTAAGCTCTCATCATCTTCCTCTCTCTGCTCTTACAACAAATCAAATTGCATCTGCCTGATCTAAATGGATCCCTGTGCCTCTTCCTCTCCGCCGGATGGAGTCCAGCACAGCTTTGACTGTTTGCTAGGGCCGATGGGATATCATCTTACTTCCCCTCCCTGTGTATTCTTGGCCTCGCTTTCCCCCCTCTCTTCCACACACTGATCACTCGTTCGCTCATTCCTACTTGTTCTCTGCGTTGTCTGTTTTCATGCCTACACTGTATAACACTGATGTATTAACTGTAATCTACAACCTCAGTGAAACACACCTGTCGGATTAGCAGAGTGAATTCTCATCATGAACGGGACAAATCAAAAGACAAAATTATATTTTCATGCCAGATACGCACATTTCACCCCAAATTCTCAATGTTGTATTGGCAAGATTTCCAGAAGCAATTATTATAATAATTAAAAAATTATAAATGGTTTAAATTAAATACACTACTGTTCAAAAGTTTGGGGTCAGTAAGATTGAAACAATATTTTTGAAGGAAGTCTCTTATGCTCACCAAGGCTGCATTTATTTGATTAAAAATACAGTAATATTGTAAAATATTATTACAATTTAAAACAGCTGTTTTCTATGTGAATATACAGTAAAGTGTAATTTATTCCTGTGATCAAAGCTGTATTTCCAGCATCATTACTCCAGTCTTCAGTGTCACATGATCCTTCAGAAATCAGTCTAATATGAGGATTTGATGCTTAAGAAACATTTTTGATCATTATCAATATATATATGCAGTATTTCAGAATTCTTCATATATATATATATATATATATATATATATATATAGTATTCTTTGATGAACAAATAGTTCAAAAGATCAGCATTTATTACAATGTAAAAGTCTTTACTGTCTTTACTTTTGATCAATTTAATGCATCTTTGCTGAAGAAAAGTATTATTTTCTTGTTTAAAAAGTCTTACAGACCCCAAACCTTTGACCGGTAGTGTAAGCGTAGTATTGTTGTACTACATCTAATTTATGATCATTTCATACAGCACTGGATTGTGCCGCTGTATTATATAAATCCCCATTTCTTGCCTTTGATTTAGGAGTGAAATGCATTACTTTGTGAGATTAATTTTATGTTACTGTTTTACAGTTACCTATGGAAGCTTGTTTCCGCCACAAAATAAAAAAAATTAAATGATAATTGCGACTTTTTATCTCACAATTGCGAGTTTACATCTCGCAATTCTGACTTTATTTCTCAGAATTGCGAGATACAAAGTCAGAATTGCGTGAAATAAAGTCGCACTTGCGTGTTATAAAGTCAGAATTGCGAGATATAAAGTCAGAATTGCGTGAAATAGTCACAATTGCGTGTTATAAAGTCAGAATTCTGACTTTTTTCTCACAATTGCGACTTTATATCACGCAATTCTGACTTTATAACACGCAATTGCGAGTTTATATCTCGCAATTCTGACATATTTTCTCAGAATTGTGAGATATAGTCATTTTTTTTTTTTTTACCTCAGAATAGTTTATCTCACAATTCTGACATTATAACACGCAATTGCGACTTTATATCATGCAATTCTGACTTTATATCTCCCAAGTGCGTCTTATAAAGTCAGAATTCAGACTTTTTTTCTCGCAATTGCGACTTTATATCACGCAATTCTGACATTATAACACGCAATTGCGACTTTATATCATGCAATTCTGACTTTATATCTCCCAATTGCGTATTATAAAGTCAGAATTGCGTGATATAAAGTCGCAATTGCGAGAAAAAAAGTCAGAATTCTGACTTTATAAGACGCAATTGCGACTTTATTTCACGCAATTCTGACTTTATATCACGCAATTCTGACTTTATTTCACGCAATTGCGACTTTATTTCACGCAATTGCGACTTTATTTCACGCAAATCTGACTTTATATCTCGCAATTCTGACTTTATATCTCGCAATTCTGACTTTATTTCACGCAATTGCGACTTTATTTCACGCAATTCTGACTTTATATCTCGTCAGAATAAAGTCAGAATTGCGAGATGTAAACTCGCAATTGTGAGATAAAAAGTCGCAATTATCTCTTAAAATGTTTTATTCTGTGGCGGAAACAAGCTTCCATAGTTACCTCATAATTCAAACTAACACTTTAAATTACAGTGTCAGTGTTACATGTGTTAAGTTACTTATAATAAATTGAAAGTTTTACCAATATCCCACAGCGAGATCATATCGTTCAGAAGTATTAATCAGTAATAACCATGGGTTTACGCACAAATAAATGTACACACAATTTCTTTTAAATTAACTGCTAAATGAGGACCTTGCGGAAACAATGTCCATTGTGAAAAGCACTATATATATATAAAAAAGACTTGACTTAAATACATGAACACTGTAATATAACGTGTGACTATACAAACTACAGAACAAAGCAGATATATCCTTTTATACATGTCCTGTTATGAAATGTTACTCAGCAGATTTTTGTTAATATATACCCAGTTCAGCCCCACTCACAGATATATTAACTTTTAATCTGCAACACATAGCAAAATGAAAGTGTATGTAGAAATACAGCGCGGCCCAAAAGCCTGAGACATTGAATGCATTGTTTTATTTTATGTTACAAATTATATTATCAGCGTTACATTTTGAGTGTAAGGTTAAACTGGAAAATTAACATGGATTTGAAAATGACCTAAAAGTAGTGCAGAATCTTAATTATATCGTTATTTTATTTAATATCTTTTCTTTGTGTTACGTTTATATCTACATTCCCAGGTTGTATGTCCAACTTTTGGACATCGCGCTATGTTATAAAGCAGATTTGGTCCCAACACGATGTAATGTGTTTGCACTTATACATAAAGTCTTTTTATTATTATTTTGAAGACTTGAATTGGATAGGAAAAGTGGTTGTTATTTTTGGTTATGTGTCAAGTAATCTCTAAACTAATTCATCGTAGGCTTTTGTGTTGCCAAAGACAACAGTAGAGGCAGCGAGTTTTACAGTCACATTTTCCTCAGAAAATCAAGTTGCAGTTCCGTTCGGCTCCACTAGTGCAAAATTCCCTGAAATGATGCACTTTCATCTCTAAACTAAAAACTGAAAACTTTGAATGCGTTTTGGCCGTTCATTTACACGACAACAGCGTTTTAAGGGGATAAAAACACAAACTTTTGAAAACGGGTGTTTAATAAGGGGAGAACTTCCACTCTCAGTAAACTTCCGGCTTCTGAACTGGCTGCAGTTCCACTCTGGCTCCACATGAGGGCGCTCACAGGACGAGTGCAGAATGAATGGAGGTCTATGGCGCTATACCCCTCAAAATCCACTTTTGTACGATGTGACGTCATACACATCGTACGACCAGAGATACTGCTTTACGGCAATCCTTCAGTCACTTTGGTGCTTTCGCGCTCTGCACTTTCTTTTCTCTCGAGGCATCGACAACACAGCCGACACAGGCAAACACATGTGCTAGACGAGTTTTTGTTTTGTTTGTTTCTGGTCCCGCTTCGGATGCCACGATGCCATCAAGCGGTATCTCTGATCGTATCAGTCCTTCACCGACCAAGTTCATTAGCAGAATGCTAGCGTGTTATGGGCAACAACAACTCAACCTGTAAGTAATCGAAAGGACATAAGTACTCGTTCATTCAACTTTCGACCTATACCCCATGTTGAACTTGCAAAACCTACAATCAAATCTGAGATTTCTCAACGGCAATCGGGCGAAAGAGACAAATTTAGCCGTCTAGCTCCATAGCTCCATTCATGTTGCACTCATGGCCGATCGCCCCCAGTGGAACTCTGGTGGAACTACAACCAAAATCCGGTACAATAGGACTTAATAGGGAGTGGCCAGGCTCTCCGTAGACGGGCTCTGGTAAAATCAAAAACGTGAATCTGTGAAAACGCTGACGTCATGCGCATGCATATGTTCAGTCTATAGTGTTTCTTTACAAAGTGACATCGCCACCTACTGGCCTGGCATGAATAATACAGCGTTTTTAGTCGTTTTCACAGATCCGTGAGATCGGGGATCACTTTGACAACGTTGTCGTCTGTACGCGAAAAATGCAAAGCAAAAACTTTTCCGTTTATAGTACATCGTTGTTGTTTAAACGAACCTAAATGTATTACTGCATGTGTTTACCATTCCCCTCGTGCCATACCGCAGACCAGTCAGGTTTCGTGACTTAGTGTGGCTGTAGAATTCAAGGCCTCGCTGCAGATTCATGGGATGTTTCAACTGTGTGTGTGTGTGTGTGTGCGCGTGTGTGTGTATAAATATATATATGTGGCTCTTTCTGCACAGCAATGTACGTCTTCATTAACCTCATATGACCCAATAAAGACTTGGAATTAGTGGCCTGGGCTCTCTCTCTATGTGCATAAATGGAAATTATACGTGAATGTTTTATTGGAGCCATTCACCACACTGTGACCTAGTTTCTGTCACTGGCAGTCGTCACACAGCTGGCGTTTGCCTCCGTTTTCTTCACCATGAAAGCACTGAGAATGGATTAAAGTAGAAAGAGTGGGGTCATTTCAGGACTCAAGGGGCACATGTGCTGTTAAACATCTGAAACCTTTCCATCTTATCTTGATGTTGGATTTAGCATTTCATTAAAGACTGTTTGCATAGCTAATTGCTGCCGGACAACTTCAAAACGGCAATGCTTATCTCAGATTGCATGGATTTAATACTCAACTCAGTGTATTGGATTTCCCCATCGACAATAAAGCAGTGATGCTATAGTTAACCTGGTAAACCCTAGTTGCATAACCTGAGAGTGGTGCAGTGGTGCGTCTGCCAATACAAACATGTTCTGCCATCTGCTGGACTAAGAGCTACACTGCAGTGGTCCAGTTCTTTTCTAATATAAGGCACTTTTAACACGTTTACCACTTTACATTGGTAATTGACAAACCTGCCAAGATTTGGCCGGGTTTTTTTTTCAGATTATCACCTACCCAATATCTACTGAAAATGCTAAAAGTTTGCCAAGCTAGTACGCTGAGTGGTTGAAGAATAAGAAGCATTTAATTTTACAATCAATAGCTTTGTTAATTTACTGTACCAGTATACGTAACATAATTTAAAAGACAATGATTGTCGTATAAACTTAAAGGTACAGTTAGCGATTTCTGTTGAAAGTGGATCGACCTGAGCGGCACAGCACACTTGTAGGCAATCAGCAGTAGGGGGACGTGTCCACTCATGATGGGGGAGGAAAGAGAGTGAGCCAATCAGCAGTAGGGGGCGTGTCCACTCATGATGGGGGAGGAGAGAGAGTGAGCCAATCAGCAGTAGGGGGCGTGTCCACTCATGATGGGGGAGGAGAGAGAGTGAGCCAATCAGCAGTAGGGGGCGTGTTCACTCATGGTGGGGGAGGAGAGAGAGTGAGCCAATCAGCAGTAGGGGGCGTGTCCACTCATGATGGGGGAGGAGAGAGAGTGAGCCAATCAGCAGTAGGGGGTGTGTCCACTCATGATGGGGGAGGAGAGAGAGTGAGCCAATCAGCAGTAGGGGCGTGTTCACTCATGATGGGGGAGGAGAGAGAGTGAGCCAATCAGCAGTAGGGGTGTGTCCACTCATGATGGGGGAGGAGAGAGTGAGACAATCAGCAGTAGGGGTGTGTCCACTCATGATGGGGGAGGAGAGAGTGAGACAATCAGCAGTAGGGGCGTGTTCACTCATGATGGGGGAGGAGAGAGAGTGAGCCAATCAGCAGTAGGGGGCGTGTCCACTCATGATGGGGGAGGAGAGAGAGTGAGCCAATCAGCAGTAGGGGTGTGTCCACTCATGATGGGGGAGGAGAGAGAGTGAGCCAATCAGCAGTAGGGGCATGTTCACTCATGATGGGGGAGAGAGAGAGTGAGCCAATCAGCAGTAGGGGCGTGTTCACTCATGGTGGGGGAGGAGAGAGAGTGAGCCAATCAGCAGTAGGGGCGTGTTCACTCATGGTGGGGGAGGAAAGAGAGTGAGCCAATCAGCAGTAGGGGGCGTGTCCACTCATGATGGGGGAGGAGAGAGAGTGAGCCAATCAGCAGTAGGGGCATGTTCACTCATGATGGGGGAGGAGAGAGAGTGAGCCAATCAGCAGTAGGGGCATGTTCACTTATGATGGGGGAGGAGACAGAGGGAGCCAATCAGCAGTAGGGGTGTGTCCACTCATGATGGGGGAGGAGAGAGAGTGAGCCAATCAGCAGTAGGGGGACGTGTCCACTCATGATGGGGGAGGAGAGAGAGTGAGCCAATCAGCAGTAGGGGGCGTGTCCACTCATGATGGGGGAGGAGAGAGAGTGAGCCAATCAGCAGTAGGGGTGTGTCCACTCATGATGGGGGAGGAGAGAGAGTGAGCCAATCAGCAGTAGGGGTGTGTCCACTCATGATGGGGGAGGAGAGAGAGTGAGCCAATCAGCAGTAGGGGTGTGTCCACTCATGATGGGGGAGGAGAGAGAGTGAGCCAATCAGCAGTAGGGGTGCGTCCACTCATGATGAGGGAGGAGAGAGAGTGAGCCAATCAGCAGTAGGGTTGTGTCCACTCATGATGGGGGAGGAGAGAGAGTGAGCCAATCAGCAGTAGGGGTGTGTCCACTCATGATGGGGGAGGAGAGAGAGTGAGCCAATCAGCAGTAGGGGGTCGTGTCCACTCATGATGGGGGAGGAGAGAGAGTGAGCCAATCAGCAGTAGGGGTGTGTCCACTCATGATGGGGGAGGAGAGAGAGTGAGCCAATCAGCAGTAGGGGTGCGTCCACTCATGATGGGGGAGGAGAGAGAGTGAGCCAATCAGCAGTAGGGGGTGTGTCCACTCATGATGGGGGAGGAGAGAGAGTGAGCCAATCAGCAGTAGGGGTGTGTCCACTCATGATGGGGGAGGAGAGAGAGTGAGCCAATCAGCAGTAGGGGGCGTGTTCACTCATGATGGGGGAGGAGAGAGAGTGAGCCAATCAGCAGTAGGGGTGTGTCCACTCATGATGGGGGAGAGAGAGAGTGAGACAATCAGCAGTAGGGGGCGTGTTCACTTATGATGGTTGAGGAGACAGAGGGAGCCAATCAGTGGTAAGGGCGTGTAGATCATCATATGGGCTATAATAAATACTACATTATTCCATAAAAAAAAAAAAAAAAAAAGGAAAAACCTCCATACTTGTTTTCATCCAAAATATAACAAAGGTTATAACGTGAGATTGTGTGTGTGTTCAGGATGGGACTCTCAGGAGAGCCGGCTCTTTCGGTAAACTCAGGGAAGTCCTGCGCAGAAGCAGTGAGATGCTGGTGAAGAAAATCCAGGGAACGATGCCACCAGAACCTCGCAACTCAAAGTGAGACACACTAACACAGTGATTAATCAATGTTATATTGTACCGGTGATGACCTTTAAACCCATACTTTACTGCCTGATTCCTATGAAGGGTTATTATGTAAATGCAACGACTGAGTTATTTATCTTCCCACACAGTATGAAGAGAGCCGCGTCCCTCGGCTACCTGAACAGTAATGGAGATGAAGACGACTCTTTTCAGGTGAGATGATTTAGGGAGGATCCCAGGTAACATAAAATATGATCTAAGAACGGTTAGCTAACGTGAGTTATGAAAATGCTATTTCTGAATGTTCTCTGAACATTCAAAACAGCCAATTTTTAATGTTTAAAAAAAAAAATTCTTGGTTATGCGAACGTTAAAGGTACACTATGTAATTTTTTGTGACTGTACTAAAGCACATAAATATAGTAATATGTTTGTAGAGGTTTAGGAACCATGAATGAACATACTTGTTTCTCTGAAAAACGATAATACAGCCAGTTATTCTACTTTGAAATGTGCGTTTTTTCTGTGATCCCATCCACTGCCCGAAACTGTATTTCCACAGCCCGGGTTGCCAGTTGGTGAAACACACAGCGTATTGCAGCCAAGGAAGAGAGTAAAAAAACTAAGTCAGAGATCGCAGTTTCTATGCTTAAATACGGCATATTAACGTGGATAAATCAACTCAAGTGTAAGACTTTGTGGCCTTCCGTTGTCAATTGCACTTCTGTTGCGTGTCCTCAATCTGGCAACCCTGTGAGCGTCGAGTCTGAGGAGGAGGGATTGGATTGGATCCCTCTCCAATATTGCGTATTTTGAATGCAGTACCCATTTCAACCACTAGTCAATATTACACACTGCACCTTTAAGGAAACTTTACATTGTATCATTCCTCGAACATTATGGGAACGTTACTTTTGAATGTTCTCTGAACGTTCTGAAACAAGTAGTAACATTTAAAAAACATTACTAAAACATTTCAGAAAAAAATGTTAAACGAACGTTGTATAAATAAAGTTTTGTGCTAGCGTTTTGAGAACATTATTAAAGACCAGATAACGTTGAACTAATGTTCTATTAACGTTACTGGAAGAACGTTTGTTCAGAACCTTGAGGGAATCTTACCAGAACGTTATCTTAACCCTCATGTGGTGTTCATGTCATTTTTGACTGGAGAAGATTTTCTTTTTCCTGAAAATACTAGTTAATGTTATCGCATTGAACTGAAACTTAGTGACTTTGTTCACAGAGACTATAACAAATTTTTTTTTTTTTTTTTTGTGTTGTTTTTTTCACCTTGTTACACTTATGGTGTTCCCGGTCAAAAATGACAGGCCTACACAAAATAGCTTATAAATCCCTCGTTATGCTATATTATCCCCAAAAATTGGATTCAATCTTTTTATCAACTTGTTTCCTTTCAATTAGGACTGGTTTTGTATTCAATTTTCAAACAGTTTAATTGTAGGAGTCATTTATCCGAGCTTATGCACCTCAGTTTTTGAGTGAAAAAAGCATCATTTGTTAATAATTTTGGCAATATTGAGAAAAATGCCTACTATCAAATAAATGAGGCCTATGAATAATCAGATGCAAATATAAATATAAAACCAGTCCTAATTGAAAGAGAACAAGTGGACAAAAAGATTGAATCCAAGATTGGGTGAAAATATGGTATAATGCGTGATTTATAAGCTATTTTTTATAGGCCGGTCATTTTTGACCGGGAACACCACAAGTGTGACTATGTGCCATATTTTTTACAAAACAAAAGTTTCAAAACAAAATTCCTGGTGAAATATTAGAGTAGACTAGTGTGATCAACAGTAGCCATTTTTTTCATTTTTTTTTTTTTCATATTTCCAAATTTACTCATAAATTATTTGTTTTTTACTCAAAAAATGAGATGCCTACTCTCAGATAAATGAGGCCCATGATTAATCAGATGCAAACAGAAATATAAAACCAGTCCTAATTGAAAGAGAACAAGTTGACAAAAAGATTGAATCCAAGATTGGGTGAAAATATGGTATAATGAGTGATTTATAAGCTTTTTTTTATGGGCCTGTCATTTTTGACCGGGAACACCACAGGTGTTATAGGGTTTTGAACACCACATGAGGGTTAAGTTCTGGGAACGTTCCCTGTTAGCCAAGTTGACAGCACAATCTCATGGAAATTCGTAACTATTTTTCATTTTGGTGGCTAATTCGTTTGAATTTGTACAATCTGCTTATACGCCCCAGTGACGGGTATGTTTAGGGCTGGACTTTCATGCTAACTTTTTTGCTAATATTTTTAGGGCTGTGAAACGATTAATCGCGATTAATCGCATCCAAAATAAAAGTTTGTGTTCTGTGAATATATGTGTGTACTGTGCATAATTATTTTGTATATATAAATACACACACATGCATGTACATATTAATATACATGCATGTGTGTGTATTTATATATACAAAATAATCATGCACAGTACACACACATATATTGTGTGAACACAAACTTTTATTTTGGATGCGATTAATCGCGATTAATCGTTTCACAGCCCTAATTTTTGTATGAATCACAATGTACGAATTCATATGAAATCGCCAGTTCGTAACACAGCTGAATGTTGCAGTGAGATCAGGTTGGGTTGACGTGTGAGATGAATGAAGTCATGTTGATTTGTTGGTTGTCCTTCACAGGGTTCGGGGGCCGTGAGGACTCTGAGAAACAGCAGACCTCTGAGCTCAAGCACAGTGGAGCTCTACAAAAGCACAGACTAATGAAAAATACATGTGTGTTCTGGCTCATTTATCACTAGACTCACGAGATTTGTGTATGTTGGAAGCTTTGGTTCATGTGCTTTTAATCATGAATGTTTTTAGCATTCTCTCACACACTCATATAAATCACGCATGTTTCACTTTCTTCAAGGAATAGTGCATCCTTAAATGAAAACTCATCATGTACTCACTCTCATGTGGACCACAAATTGATCTATGTTCACACAGCTCTTTTCTGTACAGTGTAAGTGAATGGAGATGGGTGCTGCCAAACTCTAAAACAAAAACAAAAACTCCATTAAAGTAGCCAATAAAACTTGAGCACTGAAGTCATGCTGTACAGACCATAATGCATGTCTTCCCTGAGGGTGAAGAAGTTCATTGATGATCTTTCCCTCTGCAGTAGCCTGTGTGGAATAAGACGCGTCGTATGCACTACTGTTATGGTGCCTTTTTAGCATCGTGACAATGATAGAAATTAAATAAACAGTGCTTTAAATTTTACCTAGTTTATCTAGTATTCAGGTACAAAATACTACAGAAATTTGAATAATAAAATGTAAAAATAAAACACTGCATAGTCTGTGTGAATTAAATATAGAATGATTTTTGTTAAAGAATGGTTTTTATATTTCGCAATTCTTACTTTTTTCTCACAATTGCGAATTTATTTCTCACAATTCTGAGCAAAAAGTCAAAATTGTGAGCTTTTTCTAAGATACAATCTCACAATTTTAATCTTGCAAATCTTTTTCTCAGAATTGTGAGATAAAAAAAATTGCAAAATCAAAATTGTGAGATGTAAAGCAGCATTTCTGAGGAAAAGTCAGCTCACAGTTCTGACTTTTTTCTCGCAATTGCGAATTTATATCACAATTCGAACTTTTTTTCTCACAGTTATGAATTTAAATCTCACAATTCTGACTTTTTCACACAGTTGCGAAATTTTATCACAATTCTGACTTTTTCCTTGCAATTAGGAATTTATAACTCACAATTCATTTTTTTCGTAATTTTGAGTTTATTTTTTCTTGCAAAAATAAGCAAGTATTTGCAAGAAAAATAAACTCGTACTTTTTTCTTGCAATTTTAGATTGAGTTTAGATCTTGGAATTCAGACTTTATTCTTGCAATTTTGAGTTTATATCACAATTCTGACTTTTTCTCACAATTACGAGTTTACATCACAGTTCCAAGTTTTTTTGCAATTACTTTTTTCTCGGAATTGCGACTATATATTTCACAAATTTGACTTTTTTTAACTGCTTAAATATTACTTGCAAAACAATATTTTACGTTGAAAACACTGGAGTGTGATGGCTGCTGTATGGGAGGCTTTGTCTGTACAGTTTTGAATTATGTAATGAGTGATTTTAACCCTAGTGGGAAAGACCAGAAATCCACCTGGCTTATTCTCTCAGGTATTTAATATCCTTTGACACATATTTAGCAGTGAAATTCGACCTCCCATGACAAAGAAACCCAGTGCACGGGCATTGTTCAGACAGAGCTCCGGAGAGGTGTTGTGTTCCTCCTGACCTGATTCAGCAGTCATGCACGTCAATCATTTTACTTCAGTCATTATGTTATGAATATGTCCTAATTTATAGGCAGTACCCCTGTGTCTGTAACTGCCTGTGTAACATATCGTTTGTTTACTCTGTGCAAGTTTTATAAACAACCACCTTGTCATTTTTTTTTCAAATTGAAATCGCAAATTAAAATCTTGAATATATATGGAATCTGTATATATGGAATTTGAATATATGGATCTTACTTTTATTGGTTTGTTATTTGCACTACAAAACCATGTCCGAGCTTTACAGCCCACATGTGTTACTCAACTGCCAGTTTTACTGTTGAAGAGGACTTGGTTATTTCCAATCATTTCATGCTTCAGTGTCCATGGACTTCTCGATGTGATTTGTTTGCATAAACATCTAAATATGATTTGAGAGTCACTTGCTGGGCAAAATCTAGATGCTTCGACTGTCTGATTTGGCTTGATTGAAATAAAGAATTTCAATAAAATCATACAATGAGCATTTCATTTTGCTATGTCAATGCTTGTTTTGCTCAAAACATTGAACATATCCATGTTACATCTGACTTTTAGCAAAATAATATTAAGTTATAACAATAAATGTGAAACTGTCAGTCAATATGGGAAAACAAAGTAACTTGCGTTACTTATTTGAAAAGAAAACTCAGATATTTTCTTGTAAATATAAAAGTAATGCTTCACTAGGAAAAAAAGTAATCCGATTACATGTAACTCGTGTAATAATTACGTGTAACTCGCGTTACTCCAAACATTACCCCAACACTTCTAGCCTGCTTGATCTTCCGTTTACCACAACTGATGTGTGAGTTGATAATATGTGAATAAAAGATTAAATTCAATCTGCTCCTCAAATAAAGTGATCTGGTCTCGCCAGAAAAGTTGGACTAAACCGCTCAATTCGATTAGTTGTACGATCTGTTTATCTTTGAGGCGTCAAAGTGGTAGTTGCGTAGCTGTCAACACAGGGACAGAAATCGCTCAGATTTCATTAAAATATCTTCATTTGTGTTCTGAAGATGAACAAAACTCTTACGGGTTTGGAATGACATGATCGGGTGAGTAATGACAGAATTTATATTTTTGGGTGAACTATCCCTTTAATTAGTATGAAGTAGGGCCACTGGTAGAGGGCGTTGGAGCTGTTTATGATCACTACGAATACGATAGTGGTTTTCTTTTTATAGAACATTGACTACAAAATAGGTATTTTATTGATATTTGGGATGTTGTCAAAGGCCTATTTTTCATTGGGCTAGTCTAAAATGGTGTTTGCAAACATGAGAGCAGCGCACGGTTGGACACTCCTCCGCGCATGCGCAGTGAGACGCTCTGCAATCCCCGGCGCTTAAGCTGTCGTGCGCTTGTTGTTGTGTATTCTGGGTAAGTAGGTCATTCATTATTATCGTTTTAATACGTTGCGTTAAATATTAGATTACAACACAGACCATCGGTTTGATATATCGGAAGTGTTTTACTATAGTGTGATATTTGCACCGGGCGTCATTGTTTTTTAAAATAATGTATATTTCCGCCTACTGGGCAAGCTGGGTGCTAAATATCGATCATTATAAAGGGCATTCAACAATTGTTGGGGGAGGTTCGCGTGCAAACCCGTTTTTCCCAGTTTGTCGTCCTTCTGAAATCACTCGCGCTGTTGCACATCCCAGTGTCATTTATTCGACATCACTTGTTTTTATGCATGTGAATGAAACTTAGCACCGCCGTTTGTTTATTTCGTATTTATGCTTTCTGTTCCGATGATTGCTATGATTTGTAATCCAGCAAGTCACCTGTGTGGGTGCAGTGAAATATATGTCTAATCTTCAGGGAGCTGAACAGCACACTGGTGTATTATGGGGTCAAAACAATAGGAACCCATAGTTGGCACTTCCTAGTGTGCTCTCAGTAATTAAGACTGAACATGCACACACTTCATGATATGGTAGTGGCAATGGCAATTTTATTTATATAGTAGAGCACTATTTACTACAACCAGAGTTCACAAATGACTAAAAAACACCAATAACACAAGGATAAAAATACAAAGCCGTAAAACATAACCTAACATAGGGATTCAGCAATGACAGCTTAACAGTAATGGAAAGGGAAAAACTTATATGAATGTATGTAGACCTATATATATATTATGTGTGTGTGTGTGTGTGTGTGTGTGTGTGTGTGTGCGTGTCTATACACCAAGAGCAAGTTAACACTGGCAGATTGATGATTTAATATTGAAAAGCAACATCCCTCGCGTTATATGAGAGAATCTGTTAAATAACTGAGTTTGTTTTCTGTCTTTAGAGCTTCCCGACTCGCAGTCGCTCGCTGTGCCATTTTGGACAATGGCTCTGATCTCCATTGAGGATCTTGACGGACTGGATGATGAGCAGGTGGACGATGACATCACAGACAGCTCTGAACCAATGGCTGACGAGGAGCAGGACCGAATGTACGCCCACTGGCAGGCCGTAGGAAGGACACATCACGTGACTGTTCCCAGAGGTACAACACAACTGTCCCACAGCCCGCCGGGACTGATCTGAGACCAGTTTCCTTCTGTCAGATCATGAGAGAATCTAATCTGGTTTTTGTATAGAGATGAGAGGACCCATTGAGGAGATGACGAGGAGGAACGAGACCGCCGAACGAGAGCAAGTGCCTTTCGTCACCGTCTCCAGACACGAGAAGGTAAAAGCGCTCACCGCTGCTTCTCCAAACATGGGACAAAACATGCCCCACCACTGGAGGTTAGGAACGTAGCGACATTTACACTTTGAAAGGAATCAGAGATGATTCAACTGTAACTGTAATTGAATTTGATCAGAATTATGACATTAAAGGCCCATTCACACCAAGGACGATAACTATAATAATAACGATAAAGATATAGCTCTAAAAATCTTTCTAAATATAATTTGTTTTCCAGATGATGAACGATAAAAACATGGACAGCCAATCAGAATCCATCCTGCTTTAAAGAGCTCGAGCATTTACGACAACGGTCAGGATGCTAATATAGTTATCATCATAGTTATCGTTGTCCTCTAAAACCGACGCTGAAATATAAGCATCATTAAAAGAAACATTACTGCTGTGTTCTGGCAGAAAGAAGAGGTTATTTTAATAAATACATGCGTGATGTGCAAAAGATGTTTTTGTCAGCAGATTAAATCCGTTTTCAGCCATCTTGGATTCTTAAATCTTGTTCAAAGCGAATTATGGATTTGTTAATATTTATAATCATCAGTATTTGACATGGAAGTGCATCTGAAAATGCTGATATATTCACTGATAGGCAAGAAAATACAAGCACTAAAATGTAAATAAATATGTTTAACAGAATAATCCAAAATTATTCCTTGATACAAAAGTTTGGGGTCAGTATGATTTGTTTGCTATAGCATTAGTTAACTATATTAGTTCTTGAGCATTTATTAATCTGAGCTAATGTTAATTTCAACAGATTATCAAAATCCAAAGTTGTATCTGTTAATATTATTTAATGGAACTGAGATAACATGAACTAATGTACTGTATTTTTAATAGCTAGTGTTAACCGAGATGTATACACACTGTAACAGATGTATTGCTCATTGTTTATTAATGTTAGTTAGTGCATTAATGAATGTTAATTAATAGATACACGTATTGTAAAGTATTACAATAATCATAAATGTGTCTTGAGCATCAAATCATCATATTAGAGTGATTTCTGAAGGATCATGTGACACTGAGGACTGGAGTAATCTCAGGAATAAATTAAAATATTACATAAATATATATTAAAATAGCTTTTTAAAATAATTATATATATATTCAAATAGTAAACTCTTTTTTTTACAGTTTTCACTGTATTTTGAGCAGAAGAGTGTAATGATACCGACCTCAAGCTTTTGAAGGGTAGTGTAGGCTACGGAAGTGCAAATATATAAGCTTGTTTTTCCTAGTACTCAAGAATCATTGACATTTGTTTGTCCTTTAATAAATAAAAAGAAGTGTAATTGTGTTTCTGAACTGCGATGTGTTGCAGCTCGGCGAGGTGCTGTACGAGGAGAGAGTGTATCCTCCGGGAAAATGGGCATGTGTCAGTAAAGCTGAAATGCTGTATGAGCAAAGCATCTCCAATGCATTTATGAAGCTCATGCGCTTCATCTGCAAGGAGAATTCAACAGGTGAACACACACACACACACACACGAACGTCTTCATCTCAGTTTTACTGCACGATACAGCCAGAAAGTGCAGAAAATAAACACTTTTTGGATAAACTTTTAATACTTGAGGGCCGCATGAAACTCTTTTAGGTTAGTAGTTTAGTAATAAACAACTGTAGGAATAGTTGGTCATCACGGTTAATGTGTGTTTGGCTTAAGAAGATAAACTAGTCACATTAAAGCCCAGAGTATACTTAATTTTTTACATGTACACTAGGGTCCGCGTACTTTGCACGAATTTTCACAGGCAAAATCCATTCATTTTCAGTAGGAATTATGGCTGCACGATATTGTGTAAAATCAATTTAAATGAGTTTAAAATACATTTAAAAACTGAAAATCATATAACCAATATATAGGTTTCACATTCTTTCTGGGAAAAGAAAGCATCACTACCACTTCTGAAAGTGAACAGCAGTGTTTTAGCTTAGCATTACATAACAAGTAATCTCACAAATCTTTTAACATCAGTGTAAAACAAAACTATTTAAATACCAACAACTCTTTGCTCAACTTGGTAATATATAGTTATATCAACCTGAAAACTTGACATCACGAACGTCCATGTAAAACTAGGGATGGACGATTAGTTATTTTTGTTCATTTCATTAAAAATAAGAACAAATTACAAACAATTGGACAATTAAAATGAAATACACAGTGCTTTAAGTTTTTCAGGTAGGCCTACATCAGATCTATTTAACGGTAGTATTCAAGTAAGAAACAATACAGAAATTGTATAATCAGATGTGAAACTAAAACACTGCAATTAAATATACATTGGTTCATATTAAAGCTACAAAAGTTATTCAGTCAAGAGCAGTGAGTGAGTTTCTGTGTTTCTTCTGTTGTCTGACAGACAGCGGCAGGTTTACTGTATTAGGCTGCTGTCCCTTTAAGACCTAACGCACAGGTCGTATTGACACACATCCGATATCTTTCCCTACTGTTTACGTTCACTTACGACATAACGGACTGTGTTTACACTCGCCAAGACATGCATTTTGACATAACTGTGTGTGTATTTGACTGTTTGAGTGCAGTAAGCCTTAAAAGAGAACTGAAATCGGGATTGCATGCCGTCTGAGAGCCGTCTTTCTGCTTTTTCTCCACAGCTTATTGTGCTTAATAACTGTTTTTAACATCAAGCGAGTCACACGTAAGTAACAGTCGCATGCTCAATACGTCGACCTAAAACTTTGCGCAACTTTTTGAAGTAGCCTATTCAAATCATTCAGATATCGCAAGCCGCTGGGATATGCATATCGCGATATGTACATTTGCAATATTTCGTCCTGCCCTAATAGGAATCCACGCAATTAGTTTGAGGGCGAAATATAATCCAAATGCCGATTTCGCAACGATTCAGACAAACGGAAAGCTGCTTGCTTCATACATCTCTACACTATTGACAATTATAGACAATGGACTTTTTTGCCCTCGCAATTTTGACGAAATTCTGCATATATGACCACACCTTTAGGCTGTATAATCAAATCAAAATGATTAAAGTGGACCAAAAACAGATTTGAGTCCAGATTCAGGGCCCTATTTGAAAGGTCTGAGCACATGGTCTAAAGTGCACTTATGACGAGTCCGAATCCACTTTTGCTAGTTTAACGACAGGAAAAAGGGTTGTCCCTATTCTCTTAATGAGTGATGGGTGTGTTTTGGGCATAACGTGCAATAAATCAATCAGAGTCTCATCTCTCATTCCCTTTAAAAGCCAGTTGCAAGCGGAACGACTGAACGCGTCTCCAGAGCGCAAACGGATCTGCTCATGCGTGAGGTTAAAGCTGTGTGTGTGTGTGTGAGGTTAAAGCGAGACCATCTACAGGACAAGCCGGATTCCACCATATCTTAATGTACACAATAATAATCTTTTACATTGTAATCCTTTTATTTTTAATATTTGGCATGTTTGTGTGCTGCTGCTCTGTGTGTGTAATAAGCAGAGTGTGTGTGTAATAAGCAGAGTGTACGCGCGTTGTGGACCCGCCTATAGGCTCATATTACTAATGCGCTCTTTAAATAACAAAAAAAATACTGCGCCATTGACTTTAGAGCAGGGTTCAGTTGGTCAATGGCTCAGTCTATTTCAGTTCCTCATAATAGCAACGCTCCAACAATGCGCCTGAACACACACCTGGTTTTCAGACCAGCAGCCCATGGGCCACAGATGAGCGCAAATGCATTTGCTATTAAACAACGTTGCGCAGGACGTGAAAATGATAACTGCGTCGGGCTGAGACCAGCAGAAAACACTTGCGTCGCTCCGTGTGTATGATAGGGCACTTAGTGTGAATGTAAAAGTGGTTTCTTTTCACTTCATGTTTGGCTCAGCTGAAAGAGGTCTGAGTTTGGTTCTAATAACTCAAGTGTGATCACTCTTCTACAAAGCGCGGATGCAGTTGAATTTTTTTGTCAAAATAATCGCAGTATGATTGTTTTTTCCAAACATGCAGTCCTACCTTGTTCAGCCCAGTTTGCTCAGTTGAGGCTCTCTGTCTCCAGGACGGTACCTCGGCATGTCGGTGCCTGTTGTGAATGAGATCACGATGGCAGACGACGGCACCAACTTCATGAAGGATGTGTTGACGGCTTACTATCTCCCTGCTGAGTTCCAGGCCAGACCGCCTCAACCGACAGACCCGGACATCAGCATCGTCCACCGGGACACCATCCGAGTCATATCCAGGTATTTCATTTCATTTAAATATTAAATTAAATTGCATTGACACCATTATATGAAAACTGAACTGAGCTGGACGATGACATTACGGTTTTCTCCAGAGCGGCTATATATATATATATATATAAATGAACTAAGTTAATGGGCTCTATTTTAACGATCTGAAACGCAAGTATCAAACGCGAAACGCAAGTAACTTTGTGGGCGGATCTCGGGCGCTGTTGCTATTATACCGGCGGGATAAATGACTCTTGCGCCCGACGCAAATCTAAAATGGGTTGGTCTGAAGTAGCTTCATTACTCATAGGTGTGGTTTGGGCGTAACGTGAAATAAACCAATCAGAGCGTCATCTCACATTCCCTTTAAGAGCAGGCGCGCTTGTTCCATGGCGGATTGCTATTATAATGGCGGATTTGCCAGGAGCGGTTCACAGCTGAGGAGACCGACGTTCTCGTCAGGGCCGTAAAACACAGAGAAGTGACATTGGGGATGGAGACACCCACCCAAATTAGCTTCGGTTAAACAGGCGTATGATCATTTGGGTAAGTGTGTAAGCTAGATTTATGCCTATTTTTTCACATCTTCATGGACACCACAATGATTTCCCTCGTGTGGAATATTTTTCCTTGTAATAATGTATGATTTGCAAAAATGAAAACTGCTGTGTCTGTGTAGATGAGAGAAGCAAAGTGTGTGTGCGTTGTGCTCACGCTACATTATGGCCAAGCATGCGCCCTTAAAATAGCATCTGAATAACATGCGCAACACGCCACTGACTTTAGACGAGGTTTTTCCTGGTTTGTGGAGGAATAGTTTTCTGAAACTGCAAAATAGCACCAGGGAACGTTTGCGCCGGAACACGCCTCCTCTTTTCGCTGAACCGCCCCCGGGAGCGCAAGTTCATTCCCTAATTTACGACGTGCGTCTGTGGAGGGAAAAGTCCGCTGTGCGTCGGGTCAAAATAGGAATGATACATGCGTCGGTGTACAAAGTCAGTTGCGCTGGGTGCAAGATAGGGCCCAATAACTTTTTTACAACAGAAATGAAACATCACTGAACTTACTTAAGCTGGACTGTGACGCTATTTTCTTCTGGAAACAAACTTCTAGTTGAAAGTGTCTTTGGTTCCAGGGTGTTTTACGGGACCACGACAGAGGAGACCATCTCCCGTCAGATCAGCGTCCTCTGGGAGCTTCTGGGCAACTCCGGGGACGTCCTCCAGAACCGCTACATGGTCGCCACGTACGAGAATCCTGGCGTGCCGCAGCGCAGGAACGAGATCTGGTTCATTCGCGGCGGCCCGTGAACATTTCTTAAGCCAGTAGAGTCGCTGAATGTCCCTAAATGAAGGTGTGGAGCTCGTCATAATCAAAACCCTTTTATCCTTTTGTATCGTTGTGAGTGTGATGCAGAAAACATTCGTTTTTAATGATTGAGGAAACAAAGAGATATAACAGATATAGATTCTACACGTAGATTAGCCCTGTATATAGCCTGCTGGACGCATGGATTACTAAGAGATATCAGTGGTGAAACTTCACCCTGGCATTATTTTTAACTTGAAGAATACAAAAAAAACATTTGTGCTACCTGGGGTCGAAGACGATTCATTACGCTTCCTCTCTTTTATGCTTGATTTGAAATGTTTTACACTACTTGAATTTACTCTCGTGTTCAGTTTCTGTTTGTTTGTTAAATAGCGTTTCTAGGTTTTCCATAGTGCCCTAAAATTGCATTGTGCAATAAAAGCCAATAATGGCTTTTATAGCTTCTTATTTGCATTATATGTTGCTCGAAACATAGTTATTTAGTCCATTTAGAAAAAATATATGAGTAAGTTTCAATACTTATCATATATTTAAGTAGCCGTTTATAATTTGTGTTGGAAGACTATTGTAAAATACAATCTTTTTGTACTTTGTGTAACAGACTATCACACCATTTACCAGACAATCAGAGCACTAAAACCTCTACGCTTTTATCTTACGAGCCAATCAGATATTAGTAGTGCAGTTTAAATCAGTTATTTGCTAGAAATAGTGTGGCATTGTGTTTTTTACGGGTATGCTTGTTCTTGATCTCTTTTCTTAAGATGCAGTCTTACAAGTATAGTATATCTAAACACAGCTTTTCCTTCATCAAATGAATGGGACCACATGATCAGATCTAAGGTGACATGCGTGGGTTGGCTACACACAGCCATGGTTTTGGATAAATATATGTCCCTTTGCAGCAGTATTGTATCCGATTACTACAATAACGTGACTGCTTTTACTTTGTGCATTTCATTGTTGTGTTTTATGTAATGTTGTACAAACATATGTGTAACATCAGCACGTGTTTAGCATATTACTCTGTGTTTTGACATTTTTTTACATGACTCCTTGCTTTTGTAACATTGATGGCTTAGCTTGTACTATTATGGATTTTGCCTTGTCAAAGTACTTTAAAACTTGCACTCTCCTCTTCAAGTCTGTAATAATACTGTAAAAGTTTATTTATAGAGCACTGTCTGAGCTTATTAACGGTAGCTTGCTTTACAAAGAGATACAAAGTTGAATACATTTATACCAATAAAAACAATTAATTGTGTGTGAGTTGTTGTGAAGGTGTTGGATAAGTAAAAGAGCAAACTTGTGATGAGCATGTTTAAACTATACTTTCGCCAGAGAAATTTACATTTTAACGTTATGTGCTTTTAACATTTTATTACATTTTCCATAACTTTTCCATACATTGAAATTGCAATATTTCCTTTTCATTTTGTACTGTAAATACTTCAGAAATGCAACACTAAACATGTACATGCTGCGTTAATGCCAAGTCGTAATTACCGTAAATTAGAGCTGAGTTTTCAGGTAGAGACACAGAATATAGTAAGCAAATGTAAAATAGTCTTCACTTTATATAATAACATAGATTAAAGTTATAAAAGTTATTCAGTCAAGAGCAATGAGTGATTTTCTGCAGCAGAGAAATTAGGCTGCTGTCACTTTAAGAGCTAATACATGCATCCAATATACATGTGCGTTTGTAAATGAATAAAATAAATGAAAACACATTTAATTATATATAGTTTTAAAAAAACAGTACAAATAGAATACATTTATAAATAAAACAATAAGGAAAGCTAAACCTTATCAAATAGGATCATTACAAAAATTGTAATGTTCATGTTTCTCATGTTGTTTCAAGAATCTATCGCATTTGTTTTACTGGTTAAACCAAAAAGATATGAGAAATGAGTCTACATTAAGAGTAGAAAACTTTTGTTTATGGGTAAAAAATTTACCAAAACATTTAATTAATAAATTCAACATATGTGGATTGTATAGGATATATTTGGAAGTGTCGGTACAGTAGCAAATAATATCATTTACATGAAAAGATTGGGCAAAAAATAAGGGGTTTAAATATAGGAGTATAAGTTAGTCCAAAACTTCTGAATAAATTCACAAGAACAGTATTATGTATTAATGTGACTAAATCCTATCAATGTTTCATCCTATTGAGCACAAGGGCCTAAAACTAACTTTTTGCCACACCTGCCAATGGCCGGTGACAAACTGTACTGGCCATGAAACAGACAGTTATGACACCAAAAGTTTAGATACCAGTAAAAATTCACAATTCTCTCCTCCAATTTCAATACCACAGCTAGAACTATCCAAACTAATATGTAAAATGACACAGCATAGTCTTCATTTTATCAAATAACATAGATTAATCCTTATTAAAGTTACAAAAGTGATTCAGTCATATTATATATGAGATATAGAGAGCATAGAGTCTAAGTCCCTCCCCTCCGCTTCCGGCTCATGGGACCTTATGTCGGAAAAAATCTATGGAAAAAATATGTATGGTAGTCTAGCGAGAGACAACTTATCTTTTTATTCCGTCTGAACTGTGCCCTGAATTACACATATGATGTTTGTCAATTTAAAAGATAATTATGAAAGTCGCAGTTTGTCATAAAACAGAAGAGTAACATTTAGTTTTATGTGAAAATCGCTCAATGAACATCTCTCGTCTCGCACTATGTACGTCACCGTTGCTCGTATGTGTGGAGTCTGGTACAAAACACTCAGGCATGACGGCGTAACGTTACGATTATAACGTAAGACTATAGAAAAAATGACAGACATTAGCTTCAGTAAAGTTAGCTTCATTCATTGAGAGGTATGACGTCACATGTGCGCCTTTTGGGTTTGTAGTCTTTGTAATTACGTATTTTCACAGTCTTATACCTCAACAGTTTTACATCAAACTGCGACTTTCTTGACTTTAAAATGTATATTTTAAATTGACAAACATCATATATGTGTAATTCAGGGCACAATTCAAACGAGATAAAAATATTTGTTGTCCCTCGCCATTGACTACCATACAATATTTTTCCGAAATAAGGTCCCATGGTGGTCCACCGGAAGGGGAGGGACTTAGGCTCTCTATAGAGCTGGTAAGTCCCGCCCTTTCCGCTAACCCCGCTGGACTTCAAAGTTGAAAAATCGTCAATGCAAGTGAATCGGAGAAAATAATTATTTTCTGGACCCGTTTGAATTGTGCCATGAATGTGAACATATGTTGTCTGTGAATTTTTTATATAATCTTTCATGTTACGAGTTTGACAGTATATGGTATGATTCTTCGGCTAGCAGTTGTGGAAAAGACATAACGAGAAAGACTACATGTCGCCTATGTGACGTCACCCCATAAAGTTGACTTACCCGTGGTTTTCGTCAACCTCAACGATTTTGTCCTCTCCCTGAAAGAAGGCGGTGAAGTGCACCAAAGACACAGTCATGTTTAGCGGGATCCGTGAGCTAGTGTCCGTGTGACGTTTCAAACGCGTCGAAAGCAGCGAAGAGTTGTAGTCCACAAAGTGCTCTCACACAAAGTCTAACCGTATCAATCTTCTACCCGCTAAATTGTAGCATTCTTTAGACAAAAGATTATATAAAAAATTCACAGACAACATATGTTCACATTCATGGCACAATTCAAACGGGACCAGAAAATAATTATTTTCTCCCATTTACTTGCATTGACGATTTTTCAACCTAGAGGTCCAGCGGGGTTAGCGAAGGGGGCGGGACTTACCAGCTCTATAGCCTAATTAGGCTGCTGTCACTTTAAGACCGAATACACGATCCAATATACACATGCGTTGTCTTTCTCTACTGTTTACATTCACTTAAACCATAACCGACTATGTTTACAAGGATACTCGCCGAGACGGCTTTTAAAAAAAACACAATTTAGTGTGAATTTTTCCATTAAAGCGCAAGAAGACGTGAAAGAGAGCTCAATTCTATCGCATTTGTTTTACTGGTTTTCGCGTGCTGTCTGACGCGGCGAGTAACGAATTGAGTTCCCTTTTGCGTCTTCTTGCACTTGAATATTTAAATTGGCAAGGCGTAAACTTTTTCTTCACGTTTCTTCAGGTTCATGTTCTCTCAACATTGCATTGTTAGAACTCATAATAACGGTTCCGACCAACTGGCGATTGACACCGTTTCTCGCTGATGCTGATTTTGGCGTAGCCTACAGGTTTTAGAAACATGTTTAGATACTGTCAAACTTACAGGGCATATTTTTGTGCAAGATTTTAAAGTGGACATCCTTGTTGGGAATCATCAACAACCATGCTTTCTCCAAATCTATTTTGTCAATATTGTTAGTTCAGAGAGTGCACGTGACATCAGAGCTGCGCGTACACGTGAGGTCTGAGAGTGCACGTCTGCTGCTGCCATTGAAACCATAGCTGGAAACCAATGAATGGATCTGCCAATAGATGGCAGTCATGGCGAAGAAGAAACAAATTATATTTCAGACCAGCTGCAATCCTTTTTAAACAACTGCACTTATGCAGCTATTTTAAGTCATGCTGAATATAAGATAAACCAACTGAGATCCTTTGAACCGAGTGAAACTAACTTCCCATCAGTGGTGTGTTTAGCCTACTGGTTTCCACTTACCTTGATCGAGCCCGGGTAAAGCCCACCCACCTTTCCCCTCCCTCCCATCCACTCCCACTGGAGAGAGAAACACGACTCCTGTTCTCTCACACAAACCCCCAGCAGCAGCACTGGCTCCAGCACACGGTCAGAGGGGCTCTTTGTCTCCATTTCCAGGAGGTTTCTGGTCAATTCAGCATGGAGCTCTTGACACATCCAGCCAAACCCGCAACAGCTCCAAACTGAAGAGTGAAACTCCCGAAAGACTCGCCGCGAGGAATAACTGGATTTTAGCCTTTAATACAACGACTCACAACCGCAGAATTTCCACACTCAAACACCTTTGAGCCTTTAATTCACACTCGTCGCGTTCATCGACTTCTTCAACCATGGGTTTATGGACGAGAAGACGCGAGCGCAAACTCACGCACGCCGAGGCTGTTTTCCTGGCGCTTGCTCTGATCGGTGAAGGTAAGAAACAAAAGTATCCATCTCTCCATCAGCGTTTCCTCGCTTTCCCGTTTCTCACGCAGGTCAACGTGTTTGGAGAAACTTCACTTCTTTTCCGAATGTTTAAAAAGTTATTAGACGAAGATGTGCGTGAAACTATCAGCCAACGCGAAGTTTAGTTGCGTTCAGACTTGGATCTGGATTTAATCTGGATTTCACGTGAGTGTTTTGCACAGACTTTCCAGTCATTGTGTTTGCGAATGCAAATATTTCAAAGCTCAGAAAAAATGTTTCAATGCCACTGAACTAAATAATACAGATGAATGAACCAATCCACCCTCCTTTCCCAGAAGCTCAAGTACAGTAAGGGCTCAAGAGGCCTGTAAAAGAACATTAGCATAATAGTCTGTAAAAAAGGAGACCAAGAAAGGAGAAATGGGTCTTGTCCTATTATCTGTACTAGATATGCATACTTGTAGTCGGCTAAGTGAACCTCATGAATCACGCCTATCAACATGAGCTGAATATCAATTGCATCCACTTGGACTTCTTGAATTTTAATTAGACTTTGCTTCAGTAAAGTTAAGTAGAAGTGTACTTGCGAAATGCACAGCATGAAGAATTAAATGACATTCCAGAGAAAAACAAGAAAGAAATGAGTTGAAGTACAATGTCTGTATGTGTGAGATGTTAACTTTTCCTTGACTCTGAAACAGGAGAGAACAATCCCATCTGTGTGGCCTGGAATGAAATATGCATGGCTGGAGCGTGTAGTTTATCTTGAGGGAGTTTAGGGGAGGTGTAAGATGTTAGTCCTGAAGCTTCTCTTCTGGGGACCTTAAAAAGCGGTACATGCCGTCCTGTGGAGTGACCCATCGCGGAAAACAGAGGTTTCTGTTTTTTATCTCTTGATTAATTGAACCCGTGAGACGTGGCCACAGGAGTGTTCGTGGAAAAAACAAGAGGAAATGCTTGCATGTTCAAAGGATTTCTTCTGGAGATCCTATCATAATCAATTCCAGTTCAAGTTCGCACTGGATAAACGAAAAGTTCTACTGAATTTGCTGCTCTTTTTTTCAATTGCATATGGCACGGGTATATTCAATTAAAGTTTCCAAGAGGTCCGGTTTCTCATATTTCCTTCCCAGCGGAAGTCCGGACAATACTTTTTTTTGGAACTGTTACACATTTCAATCGGGGCAGCCCTAGTACTTTGGATAAGAAAATATCTTAAACATTGAAAATAGTCGTCAAAGATTATAATCTTGGGCCCTGAGAGCCAAAGCAGTGATGTCTATGAATTTTTACCAATATTTACCACAATAAATATTGGATTTCTCCCAACTGGAAATGAATATAAAAACGTTTTCTTTTTTTTCCTTACATTTAGACACCTAAGTCTATGGCACATAGAAGGCCTTGTGACTGGGAAAACATACTGGAGGTGCAGGTTTACCTCTTAAGAAAAGTATGAACCATTTGTATATTTTGCACAAAGTAATAAACTACCAAAAACAAACAACATACTTAATCTGATAAGCAAAACTCTCATCATGAGGACAAAGTTAACTCGTAATTTCAACGTTTTTTTGTCTTCTCTTGCCATCTCTAAATCATTTTCCAAATGATAATTTTTTTTATGCATAATTTTTTATTTTATTTTTTACTGCGAAATTTCTGTATTATACGTTTTTAAGGCCATACAAGTAGTTTATTGAGGGTTGATTTGTAAAGGACTAAACGCCTGCGCACATTTATATTCAAACGCGCATACCTTTGGACGTCTGCGTTTTCGCGGGTTCGCGTTTTTGAGGTTTGCGCAGAGATAACGGATAATCATTTGCACCTTCAAACCTATTTCAGGGAGTGTGTTCTCGAGCCACCCGACACTGTTTTGTGCGGCTGGGCGGCCGGAGCGCTTTAACGGTGTCGTGTTAGCGGCCCCCGGCCCTAAGTTAATAATAACTAATGATCTTCGCAACGGAAGTGAATCAATCAATCAAAACTAACTTTAGCTGGACAATAACTTTATTCTAGAGCTGCTCTAAAATCTGTTATGGTAATTTCCTATTATCACTGCTTTGAAACAATCCATATTGTTAAAGCGCTATATAAATGAAGCTGACTTTTATTATGAAATGCTCTGTTTAATAATGCTAAATGTGTGGAAAACAAACGTCTAAATGCGCCACGTTAACTTGTCTCAAACCTAGTTTTTAGTTAAACGGTCAGAGTGTTTTCTGCAGTGTTTTAGCAAAAGCATCTATTCTGCCGCTCGCCGTGTTTGTGCTAGTGTTGTTACAATAACCGCGTCGTCTGCAGCTCTTAATGCGGCTCTTTACGTCTTTAGCGGGAGAGAGAAGCAACGCTCACTGTGGAAAGGGCTTGAATGAAGCGCATTTGGCTCCTGATAAACATATTTGAGGACATGGCTCTGAGAGATCGACCCTGAGCACTTTAAACTGTAGAAACGGTAAAATGCCGCAATTACGTCCAGAGGTCTGGATGAAACCAAGTCTGGACTGGAGTTTTAAAGTCTGTAAGGATCTCTTAAAAGTCCTTTTGGTGTCTCACAGGGACATTTGTCTTATCGGGAACTGCTTTCCAAAAGGTCCACTTTCTATGTTGTGTTGGACTTGGAATCCTATGGAAATTCCCATTAGGATTCTTCAAATATAACAGAAATCCCATCAGTGATCTGCTCGATTGTTGGACTGTGATGGAGATGGGCTGCGCTCATTGTTGGAGCGAGGAACCGCCCCGGGGCCCATTGAAGAAACGCCAGCATTTGCATGAAGACTTGAAAGATAAAAGGGTGGAGGGTCGAAACATTTCACAGGTACTTGAGGGCTCTGCTTGATCTCGGGGACGAAGGGCTCCATCTCCTGTCTTTCTTATGCTAATGGAGGACAGTCTGGGAAAGAAATCTCCCCCACGATGCAGCGTTGAGGTGCGACTCTCATCATGGCTGTTCGTATATTCCTTTATCTCAGGTCTGTCTCAGTTGCGGTGTTTCTCATTAAGATGTTTGTCCGTAAAATATTCGAAATTCTCGTTTGTTTTGTGGTCTTGATCATATTATCATAATCATCTGCTTCATGGTCTTTTTAAACGTCACTCCAACAGGAGAAAAGGGAAAACAATGTCTCATAAATTATGAATGAGAGGACATGTTTTTGTAATTTTGCCAGAGTAGGTCATAGAAAGAGGGTTTGACCAGATTTGACTCGGATCCTTGTGAAAAGTGATATTTATTCGAAATGTTCTCAAGACTCGTGTTTTTGTGTAAAATCTGAAGTTCAACTCTGCCTCAAAGACCTTTAGACATACTTTTTATTACATTTATATTTAAGTCATTTCATAATCCATTTGTTGTAAAAGCAAACTAAGTCCCAAAATAACCCATAAGACCAATGTCCTGGCCATATTTCAACCCAAAATCGAAAGAAAAAAGTATGAAATGACATGTTGTTTTTCTAAATGAAGCCTTTTTTGCTTTGCAATTTAAGAATATTTTCATGACAAAATTATCGTAATGCAAAAAATACTGTAATCTCAGTAAAATCATCCTGTTTGGGCTTCGGACACAATATTTATCAGCATAAATGCAGTACTAATACTATTAAACAAATGATTGACTTTACAGTTTAAATACTATTACGTTTTTTTTTTACCAGTACAGTAATGAAAATGAGATGTTTTTGCACTAAACCGAATTAAGGGGAAGTGTATGTATCGTCAAGATTCAATATCACAGTGCATAAGGACTTAATGGTCCTGAAAGCTCATTTTTGTCTGGAAGTGAAATATAATATGGACATTGTCTTCATAGGACCCAACCAGTCCCCCCCCCCCCCCCCCCTCTCTCTCAAACTAGTGATTCTTGTTATCTTGTTAAAGCTTGTCGTCTGCATACTTCAAGCACACGTCAGGTCAAGATGCCAGCTGTTGTCTCGCACTGATTTTCTGTGATGTTGTTTTTTTTTTTTACTGTTTTGTTTGATGAAGTAAAAGACTGGAGCAGAACTCCACAGGAGACGTGTTGATGGACACAACAGCTGCTTCATACACTCGGGATAGGGTCTCGACGCATGTTCTCAACTCAAAATGCCACTATTGTTGAGATCACACAGGGTTTTTTTAGGAAGTTCACACTCATTTAAGAGTTGAAGCCTTTTGTGATGTGACTCATTGTCTTTTGTTTGCAAGTCACTGTGAGATGGTAAAACACAAGAGGTATGTTTTGCACAAAGAAATTGGAAGTCTTGGATCATTAAGATTTGCACTCGTTCTTTATTATCGCTGTTTAAAATAATAGTAAAGCCATCACCACTATGAAATAACTCTGGCGAGAAGTGGCACCTCCATCACCTTGGATAAACTCCGCAGAGGGCGGCCATGTCAAAAGCTTGTCTGAGCGGGCTCGAGTCTGATTAAACTTCTGGCGGCGGCTGACGGCGTGCCCGTTTGATCTCTTTCTTCATTAACTTCTGGAGCGACAGCCTGGAAGATGCCTTAAGATCACTCTCAGTGGCAGTGATGAAATGCAGAGGTCTTGAGACGCGTTTATCTTGGAGCCGCTTTCAGAAATGTGAGCCCGGCTGGCTTTTATGATAATGTTGTGCCATGAGATTAGCTTGCTCATTTTAAGTGCTAAATATCAGGGAGGTTTAGAGCCCAACCACTATAGAGGAGCTTCAGTTTGGAAATGCAAAATCAAAATCAATGCAGGTTTAAATAATAAAGGTCATCATTTTGTTAAAGCAAATATGTGAACATGGGCCACAAAACCAGTCACATGTGTCAATTTTCTGAAATTGAGATTTATACATCATCTGAAAGCTGAATAAATAGCTTTTCATTGATGTTATGATGGGACAATATTTGGCTGAGATGCAACTATTTGAAAATCTGGAATCTGAGGGTGCAAAAAAATCCAAACATTGAGAAAATCTCCTTTAAAGTTGTGCATTTATGTTGGCGATTGTGCTGCATTCACTCACAGAAATACATGTTTTATATATTTACGGTAGGAAACTTACAAAATATCTTCGTGGAACATGATCTTTACTTAATATCCTAATGATTTTTGGCATAAAAGAAAAATGGATAATTTTGACCCATGCAATGTATTGTTGGCTATTGCCACAAATATACCCGTGCGACTCGTGACTGGTTTTGCGATCCAGGGTCACATATTAGTGTTGAGTTGTACATTTTTTAAACTGCGAATCATATTTGAGGTAGGACTGCTTTTTATGACTCAAATAAGTTTGTAATTTTCTCTGTATAAAGGTCCCTTTTTGGTATCCTTCCCATGTTATGTGAATTTTTATTTGACTATGTTTGACATGGCGGGAGTTTAAAAATTGGACTTAACCTTTCAAGGTCACTTGGTGATTTTATCACACTGGTCTTATGTTGTTGTTGTTAACATGACATTTTTAGGTCTTATGGCTGTAATTGGTTATCACATACATTTTCTGTACTGTACTAATTACTCTATCTAAAACTGATTGCATCACTTATTACTTTCTAAATCCCATATCAACCTCGAGCAGTTAGACATGAAACTGCTCTTTTAATTCTTTCAAAAAATTCATATAAAATTGCAATAATTATTCTTGAACTGACCAAAGTATTTAAAGGGAGAAGCTTACATTAAAAACATGCATTTTAACATTCAACGTAAAGTTTTCATGTTAAACCCATTATTGTTTTATATAGAATTGTTGTGTAGTCTATACAGTATTTAATGTAATTGCATCAGAAGTAACTGTAATTAAATGACAGATCAATTAAGAGTACTTTTTCAAGAGGAAAGTAATTAAATTACACCAATGGATTACAACCAACACTGATTATATTACACAGCGAACATTTTTGAAGACATTTTGGTAACACTTTTCAATCAGGTCTCATTTTATGACATGCTAATGCTAACTACAACTTTTGATCTTAAAAAATGTGTTAAGCTAAGATGCTACGTTAACTAAGATTATTAAATTCTGTTGAAGTACTGGTCATGTAATGTGGTGTACTAATGTAATGTTAACAAATAAACCTTATTACAAAGTTTTACTGAAATTTGAATCTATTTTAGAGTTTTTACCCAAAGCAAACGTGGAAAAAACGCACATAGGTTTTTAAATTGCACTTTTATAGTATTTGAACTTGTTCTCACCATGAAAATAGCCAAGGAAGCTGGCATGACGTAAACTCCAACCAACCAATGTGTAATGGGTTATAATTGTGTATGTCAAAGTCTCCATGGGATAGTTAAAAAAAGAAAATTTGTTATTAACTCACTAATGTTGTTCAAAACCATTTCCATTTATTTATCCTGTGGAACACGAGAGCATAGACATGCTTAAAATCCCAATAAATCCATCTGAAATAGTGCGAATGTAAATGAATCGACTGTGAATGTAGTTTTTCCAGCCCGAACCCGATCGAGCAGCAGAAACAGCTGTCGTCTCCACTGTAAACCATTCAGGCCACGGGCTTTGCCAAGTCTTACCCTCCGTTCTCCAATGCTCTGCTAAAGACTTTCACAAGCTGCTCTTCAAAACCACAATTCCATCATCGGAGAAATTTGTTTGACCAAATGCAATGATCTGCTCGTGATGCAAACGGCATATGCGAAAGTTTCCCTAAACTATATGTAATCCCTCAAAGTAATACAAATAAAGCTTTCTTCCCTGATCCACAAACTATTCCTTGCGTGCGTTACATGAGTTGTTGTTGGTTTTTGGGTAAAACCGTCATATATTGATAATGTGATGGATTTTAATTAATCAACTAGCATTTGTTTTTCTTGCAGGAATGACATTCATATGCTTTTAAATGTTTCCAAACTCTTTGGGGAAAACCTGTGTGTGTGTGTATAAATAACAATTAGGGAAGTGAAACTAGACAGATTACTTAAAAACAGAGTTGGCGTGTGCCAGTGACAGAGGGAAAAGGTTGGGGCTTTTGAGCCAATTGAACCAATCATATTGAAGGTGACATGTTAGTCTTATTTATTTTCTCGATTCTATAAAACCTGTTGTATTCGTGTTTTCTGGTGGGATTCTCAATGGAATTTGTCTGAGATCCTCCGGCCTTGCTTCTTGGGAGAGATTCCCTGAGAACTGCTCGGGAAGATCTAGTTTAGGAAGGAAGCTAGTTTTTAGGAAGGAAGCTAGTTTAGGAAGGAAGCTAGTTTAGGAAGGAAGCTAGTTTTTAGGAAGGAAGCTAGTTTAGGAAGGAAGCTAGTTTAAGAAGGAAGCTAGTTTTTAGGAAGGAAGCTAGTTTAGGAAGGAAGCTAGTTTAGGAAGGAAGCTAGTTTTTAGGAAGGAAGCTAGTTTAGGAAGGAAGCTAGTTTAGGAAGGAAGCTAGTTTTTAGGAAGGAAGCTAGTTTAAGAAGGAAGCTAGTTTAAGAAGGAAGCTAGTTTTTAGGAAGGAAGCTAGTTTAGGAAGGAAGCTAGTTTAGGAAGGAAGCTAGTTTAAGAAGGAAGCTAGTTTTTAGGAAGGAAGCTAGTTTAGGAAGGAAGCTAGTTTTTAGGAAGGAAGCTAGTTTAGGAAGGAAGCTAGTTTAGGAAGGAAGCTAGTTTTTAGGAAGGAAGCTAGTTTAGGAAGGAAGCTAGTTTTTAGGAAGGAAGCTAGTTTAGGAAGGAAGCTAGTTTAAGAAGGAAGCTAGTTTTTAGGAAGGAAGCTAGTTTAGGAAGGAAGCTAGTTTTTAGGAAGGAAGCTAGTTTAGGAAGGAAGCTAGTTTAGGAAGGAAGCTAGTTTTTAGGAAGGAAGCTAGTTTAGGAAGGAAGCTAGTTTTTAGGAAGGAAGCTAGTTTAAGAAGGAAGCTAGTTTTTAGGAAGGAAGCTAGTTTAGGAAGGAAGCTAGTTTTTAGGAAGGAAGCTAGTTTAGGAAGGAAGCTAGTTTAGGAAGGAAGCTAGTTTTTAGGAAGGAAGCTAGTTTAGGAAGGAAGCTAGTTTTTAGGAAGGAAGCTAGTTTAGGAAGGAAGCTAGTTTAAGAAGGAAGCTAGTTTTTAGGAAGGAAGCTAGTTTAGGAAGGAAGCTAGTTTTTAGGAAGGAAGCTAGTTTAGGAAGGAAGCTAGTTTAGGAAGGAAGCTAGTTTTTAGGAAGGAAGCTAGTTTAGGAAGGAAGCTAGTTTTTAGGAAGGAAGCTAGTTTAGGAAGGAAGCTAGTTTAGGAAGGAAGCTAGTTTAGGAAGGAAGCTAGTTTAGGAAGGAAGCTAGTTTAGGAAGGAAGCTAGTTTAGGAAGGAAGCTAGTTTAGGAAGGAAGCTAGTTTTTAGGAAGGAAGCTAGTTTAGGAAGGAAACTAGTTTTTAGGAAGGAAGCTAGTTTAAGAAGGAAGCTAGTTTTTAGGAAGGAAGCTAGTTTAGGAAGGAAGCTAGTTTTTAGGAAGGAAGCTAGTTTAGGAAGGAAGCTAGTTTAGGAAGGAAGCTAGTTTTTAGGAAGGAAGCTAGTTTAGGAAGGAAACTAGTTTTTAGGAAGGAAGCTAGTTTAAGAAGGAAGCTAGTTTTTAGGAAGGAAGCTAGTTTAGGAAGGAAGCTAGTTTAGGAAGGAAGCTAGTTTTTAGGAAGGAAGCTAGTTTAGGAAGGAAGCTAGTTTAGGAAGGAAGCTAGTTTTTAGGAAGGAAGCTAGTTTAGGAAGGAAACTAGTTTTTAGGAAGGAAGCTAGTTTAGGAAGGAAGCTAGTTTAGGAAGGAAGCTAGTTTAGGAAGGAAGCTAGTTTTTAGGAAGGAAGCTAGTTTAGGAAGGAAGCTAGTTTTTAGGAAGGAAGCTAGTTTTTAGGAAGGAAGCTAGTTTTTAGGAAGGAAGCTAGTTTAGGAAGGAAGCTAGTTTTTAGGAAGGAAGCTAGTTTTTAGGAAGGAAGCTAGTTTTTAGGAAGGAAGCTAGTTTTTAGGAAGGAAGCTAGTTTTTAGGAAGGAAGCTAGTTTAGGGGAACAAGTTAGTTAGGCGACTATTATTGAATGGGGACGTCAATTTGTAGACGAGACCCAGATAGTTAGGTTTAGGGAAAAATTGACCACAATATATACCCTTAATTTTTTGCATAAATAAATTTCTGTTTCCGAAATTTCAGAAACGTTTTTTTGCTTAATTTTTACAATTAAGCTTAGTTTTCATTACAGTTATGCAAAATATTTTATTCTCATTATTATATCACATGGCAAGCCATGTTGGAAGGGCATTTCTTTATGAAATTAGATTGTAATTTTGTGATATGTCCTGCTTAAGCAGTTGTTTAGGGTCGGGGATAAACCGAGGGGCTTTGAGGCCTGTGTGGCGTCGAGTGGTGAGTCCTGGCCCGCTCTTCACAGAGCGAGTGGTTCTTGTTAGTTTTGATAGGAGAATGAGAGCGATTACAAGAAGTGCATGTGCTTTACGTTACATTCGCTGGCCCTTCCCCCACGCTCCCCACTCAGCATTCCCCTCCTTCACCACAATGCCGCCCAGATGATATTTAATGAAAAAAACCTGTGCGTATTTCTCAGATGGGACCGTGTGCTGGTTTCTACCCTCGGATACACAAGAGTAAGTCTTTGAATCATTAATGAGTGGGACTTCAGCCTCAGAAGTTCGAGTTTAGTTTGACATTCCGGAGGGAGAAAAAGTTTTGCTTAATCCAAACAATAGCTCTGAAATTTTTGGTTTATTCCATTGTTTGCACGTACGCTGTTTATCGTGCCTCTTGTGTTGAGCTGGGTCTGTTTGTATTAGGGCTCCATGGTGTCTCCTGAAACACTCATCGGATGCTCCCGCTGTTTAAAGTCGCTGAGCAAGTGTGTGAAGCTCTGGTCATATCCCACAAACGCTCCTTTAATGTGGGCTAATTGCATCAGATTCCAGGTCTCGTACTGTAAACACGTGGAGGGTTACTGTCGGACTCCCTGTAGAGTCAGCGATGTGAGCGACCCCCAGGACTGGACCACGTGCCAGAACCAGGTCTTACTCATGAGCTCGGGCTGAAGTCAGACGACTGTTTCCCATATGTTCTTCACTCTCGTCTCATTTGTTAGAAAAGTGTCCCTGATGTCCATTTATAATGTACAGCAGAAATAGATTTTTTCATGTTCCAGTGTTTCTGAACACTAAGGCCGTGTGCCCACTAAACGTTTTTAGCAAGTCACTCTTCTGAAAGCATACTTGAGAATTGCTATAATATGGAGTATTATTATTATTATTATTATACGGAATTGGATACAGATCAGATACAGATCTGATTTCGCAGATAATTTAACATAAAAACATAACACTTTACAATAAGGTTCATTAGTTAACGTGAACTAAGAATGAACAATACTTTAAGTTAATCTTAGTTAATATTAATTTTAACATTTACTAATACGTTATTAAAATCAAAGGTTGTATTTGTTAACATTAGTTAATGCACTGTGAACTAACATGAACAAACAATGAACAGCTGGATTTTTTATCAACTAACATTAACAAAGACTAATAAATACTGTAACAAATGCATTACTCATTATTAGTTCACGTTAGTTAATACATTAATTAATGTTAACTAATGAACCTTATTGTAAATTGTTACCAATGAAAATAGCATACAATTTTGACACAATGTATAGTACTTGCTCTGGCCCTTGTTTTAAATCATTTTGTTCTGTTGTTGTGCTTGTTGTTGCCGTTGTACAAGCCGGATGTGATTGGTCGGTGTGGTATTAGTCCCGCCCCTCCTCCCCTGTGATTGGATCGCTGGGTAAAAAGTGGCAGTGATGAGGAGCGCTGCTGGTGTTTTCATACACACAGTGCTCCCATTGAAAACAACTGAAAGATATACACTGGGCTTAGGGGGAAAAAAGGGTTTGGTGGAAACATGGCCTGACAGTTTCACAGGCTGTTTGTGTTTCTGCACCTTTAAGAGTTGTAAATGTAAATGACTTCTGTTATGATTGGCTAACCTCTTCACTGAGAGGTTTGCTGATGGCTTAGCTGGTACTGTGCTGTTGTTTTTTAACTAAAACAAAAATACATTATAAATGCAATTAATTAGCATTAAGACTTTTATACACCCCTTCTATGATTGACTGTGTTTTAAAGTTCTAGATGAAAATTCATTTTGATATTGTTTTGGTGTGCATGAAGTAAAAAATGTAGAGGGTGATGTAACTCTCCTGATATCATAATAAAAAAGAAAAAAAACCTCATTAAACAAAAAAAATAAAAAATATCCTAAGTAGTGTGGAGTAATCTATTATTAGTATTATAGGGGGAAAAACATAACTGATTCACTGTTTATTAATATTTGAAAGAAAAAAACAAGAATATTTACCAAATCAAAGTCACATACAGGATGAAAAAAATACAAAACATCAAATATCATATCATATGCAGAGCTTATGACTGTGTGTCAAGGTCAATACGTCTAAAATATCAGCTGATTTGTCCTTTTTATGTCAAAGTTAGATTCAAGTTGTTAAATGTCATGTGGCGCAACTCTCCAAAAACGTAATATTTATGAATAAATAATTCATAACACTTCTAAAAAAATATAATATATCTAATAGGCTATTATTTTTACCTTGAATACTATATTTAAAAAGGGAAAATAATTAAAACGTGTACACATTTATGGAAGATATTTTATTACTTGGTTACTTCACACAACATTTTTATAATCATTCAAGTTTTTAAAATCATATGAAGCCAACGTTAATATGTGAGTAGTACGTTTCTAAGAAGTTGGCACATATACATGGCATAATAACCCCCCCCCCCCCATTTTCTTTATCATGCACACTGTAATTTGACATTGACCCCTTTTTTCTGTTGTGTAGTTTTGGCTGAAACATTCCTTGAAAGTTTTCAATTTTGTTAAGAGCTTCCTGAAACGTGTTGTAGTTAAAAATTGATCGGCCCTGTCCCAAATGAGCCCTCGGGGTCTTCTTCAGAGACCACACTTTCGTGACTTAACACCGTTCAGCAGAAAGTGCACATCGAGGGCACGTACCGGCCGCTCAAGCCTTCGGAAACCTAAAATGACAAATGGGACACCCTGTGGTCTTGTGAAATTAATGGAGACACGCATGTGGCGACCATTGTAGGTCCTCAAGCCTGCAAGTGCACATGAAGTGTGCCATATAGGACAGGGCCATTGAGTCGGGTCAGCTGATGCTATTTACCATTTTCCAATCCCACAAACCCAGTCAGAATATGAGCTGCACTATATGAGTTGTCTACATCATGTCCATAAACTTGCCGTTTGTTATTTTCAGGGCTCTGCTGGTTTCGTCCCCAGCGACACCCCCTCTACCCCCCACCCATCATCGCTTGTATAAACACAGAGAAGCCCATGCTTCGCCCTGCTAATGATGTAAGGTGTTGGGTTTCCACAAGTGTGGAGGCTCCGCTTGACCTTTCAGACCTCCTCGTGAATGGCAGTGAACAGTGGAGCACAATGCAAACGGTGTCACAGGGTTCGCCCTCACTGTCCTGATATCACAATGACTGACTGAAACTCATTTAAGGAATTCAATTCTTGAACATCCTTGACCTTAGTAAATAGTTTGGCGCAATCTATTATTTCCAAAAGTATTTTAACAGAATTCCTTCACTGCTTATGAATATTTGAGGGAAAAAATTGCTGCGACTCGCCTGATTCAAGGTGGTCTCTGCTCGACTGAAAACCAACTCTGGCCGGACCAAGTGATATCATAATTCATAATGGGAAATGTGTTATATCAAAAGCAGTAGTGTCTGATTCTGTAAGTGAGCACATTAGTTGTCACCGTTGAAGACCAAAGAGCACATTTTCATCTTAAAATGTGTGTAATTGCTCTTCTCCGTGTGAGAATGCTGTCCCGATGAAGCCTTGATTGAGTTGAGTTAGAGCAGGAATGACGGCATTCCTGCTGTAGTGTCTGCATGTGTCTCTACAGCTACAGACAAAGCCACAATAAGCTTGCGGAACGAACTTGCCAATCATCAATGGATGACGCAGAAGAAACTCTGAGCAATAAGAGGACAGTTGTACTCACATGTGACTTGCATAAACACATTTTGGTACAAATCGAAATGTTGCCTTGTGAAAGCGAACCAAACCATAAAAACACTGCAACATCGAAACACATTAAGTCCTTGTTTTCGGAATAAAGCAAACGATCAACAGGTCTGAAAACACCCTTAAACTTGATTTGTAATCTCATTTTTGCCTAAATGTTGCCTCACTGTAAATGTATTTGTATATGAAATCCAGTTGAAAACTCTTATCTCTTAATATAGTCTGTCTAGCAATTACTGTAAACAATTGTGTATATAAACAGATTCCTGTTGTGACACTCCCTGAATACCAAATCAGCACGATGGGAATGTCCTGTAATATAATTCCTCTTTGGCGCCCGGCACCTCCGCCAGCCAACCGGCTCTAATCAGGCTGGATTTGCAGTGGTCCCTTCTTGGCTGTTTCATTAACCTCACCCAATCCTCCAGCCACCTTTGCTCCTGCATGCATGTGCAGCCGCCTCCATTTTCTTACACGTTATGATCCAAGAAGTGGCACCTGTTCAGCCCTGTCCGAGCACAATATGACGACTGCGATCCGGAGAACAGCTGCGAAAACAACTTCCTTCCTGCGTGAAATGAGTCTCCCACCTATTCAGTAGATGATGGAGCACCTTGCAAATCTCCTTGTTTTGGGGTCAAAGGCCTGGAGTGGGCAGACAGGAAATGTTTAGGGATAACAGGCTTTAATATCTAGTTTCCCTCAGGGAGAGAAACGGCTAAACAACAAATACCTGTTATGTCTGACGCTAGATCTTGTTTGGATATTTTCGATGAGTAAAACATTCCTTTTCTCCAAGTAGAAATTGCAGAAACTCCTGTTCTGTGACTGCTGATAGTTAAATATGTAATGAATGTATAATTAGGGCCCAAGCCCTGAAAGGGCAAAGGCCCTATTGTTTTCCTTAGGATTATTCTTCTGATTCTTATTATTATTTTTCGTCAGGGTTTTGGGGGCTTTTGGGGACCTTAACATGCTCAAAAACTCTGGAAAATTTGCACACATGTCAGAATCGACGGCCTTTAGGTCCGGACCAAAGCTGGCACACGGGCGTGGCGGTCGACAGCGCATACTAGCACACATATGTATGAAACTCCGTACACATATAGATCTTATTGGGCTGGACAACTTCCGTTCTATATGTCATAAGCTCCGCCCAACAGGAAGTGAGTTATTTAGAGTTGTTTGAAAGACACATGCTCTGGAATTTGATATACTCCTCTTAGGGAATGCATCCGATCACCTCCAAACCCGGTCAGCATGAAGTCAAGACATTGAGGATGCTAAATTGCGAGCGGATTTTTGATATCTCGAACGTTTTGGCCGTTGCGTTGAAATGAATTTATGGCAAGTAAAGGTACAGGAAGTGTGTTATAACTTCTGTATACATTGACTGATTTGGATGGAACTTCAGCTGTGTGTTCGTTGTTGGAGACCTTCATTATAGTAGTGTTTTTTTCTTACAAAATCGCCAAATCTTAAAATAACTGTTTTCTCAGCGGCTATGTTTACATGCAACCAAATAATCCGTTAGTAATTGGACTGACGGCTCAATCGGGCTGAAAAGCCTTCATGTAAACACCTTAATCGATCCGCTTGAGCTCGATGTGAATGAAATTTCGATCGGATTGAAAGGGTTGGTTTATTCCTTTTCTAATCCGATCCAGAGAACATGTAAACACTTGATCGGATTGAAAACCGAAACTGAAAGGACTGCGCATGTGCATTGACGTATAAATAGCGCAATGACGTGTGTAACGAGCTGTTCTACATGTTGAATAAAGTGTCATATAAACGAGTGTCCCGTCATTCTAAACTTCTCCTTTCACTGCGTCTGTGAAGTGGAGCAGGACAACGGCCCACCAGTCCTGGTTTCAGACTCTCATCCACAGACGACATCCGTTTTGGGCATTTTTACTGCGTGATAAATATAAGCAGCGGCACAACGGTTCATAGCTCATTTACTCCAAATTATGACCAGAAATGGGTAAATATTAAGTTAAATATTGGGAAACTCTGTATATTTGTGCGGTGTGCGCATGTCAAAAAATATATTCCAATTTGAAGTTTGTGACATATAAACGCGCACATCAACCCGATCACTTTTAGCGTTCATGTAAACACTACGTTCAGATTAATCAATCGGGTCCGATTGAAACAAAAGTTGTGCATGTAAACGTAGCCAGTGTTACATCAGTGTTACATCAGATCCCTAAGATCATTATTCATGTCGGCACTAATGATGTTCGACTCCGCCAGTCGGAGATCACCAAAATTAATATTAAAGAGGTGTGTGAACTTGCAAGTACGATGTCAGGCACTGTAATTTGCTCTGGCCCCCTTCCTGTTCGCAGGAGTGATGAGATAGTTAGTAGATTGTGTTCACTGAATCGCTGGCTGTCTGAGTGGTGTCCGTGTAATAATATAGAATTCATAGACAATTGGAAAAGTTTTTGGGGCAAACCTGACCTGTTGAAAAGAGATGGTATTCATCCCTCCTGGGATGGTGCTGCTCTTCTATCTAGTAATATGGCTCATAGTCTTAGAGCTCAAACATGACAAATTGGGCACCAGGTCAGGAAGCAGACAGACTGGCTAAACCAACCGTCTGCTAGCGGCCTCGCGTCACCCAGGTCAGATAAATCCCATCACATAGAGCCTCTTTCACCTAGCTATCATCATATAGAGACTGTGTCTGTTCCCCGATTTTGGAAATCCAAAAAATGTTTAAACCTATCTAAGGTTAAAAATTTAATTGATGTTCAACAAATAAAAAACAGCTATAATACAGATGAGCAAATGATAAAGCTTGGGTTGCTGAATATTCGATCGCTTACTTCAAAAGCACTCATTGTTAATGATATGATTTCAGATAATAACCTAGATGTGCTGTGTTTGACAGAAACCTGGCTAAAACCAAACGATTACATTACTTTAAATGAGTCCACCCCGCAAGATTACTGTTATAAACATGAACCCCGTCTGAAACGCAAAGGGGGTGGTGTTGCTGTAATTTATAGTAATATTTTCAAAACCACTAAGAAATCAAGTTTCGAATATAATTCTTTTGAAGTGTTAGTGCTTAATGTAAAAATATATAGTAAAAATGATAAATCACGTTTGAGATTTGTGCTGGCTACTGTATACAGGCCACCAGGGCACCATACAGACTTTATCAAAGAATTTGCGGACTTTCTATCAGAGTTAGTATTGGCTGCAGATAAAGTACTAATTGTTGGTGATTTTAATATACACATCGATAATGAAAAAGATGCATTGGGATTGGCATTTAAAGACATTGTAAACTCAATTGGAGTTAGACAACACGTGTCAGGACCTACTCATCGTCGTAATCATACTCTAGATCTAATAATATCACATGGAATAGATGTTGATGCCGTTGAAATTCTGCAGCAGAGCGATGACATCTCAGATCATTATCTAGTCTCGTGTAAATTACATTTAGCCAAAGCTGCAAAGCCGACTCCGTGTTACAAATATGTTAGACCTATCACTTCTGCTACTAAAGATTGCTTTATTAATAATCTTCCTGATCAGTTTCATCATTTTAGCATCCCGGATAGCTTAGAAAAACTTGATATTGCAACAGAAACTTTTAACTCTCTCTTTTCCAGCACTTTAGACACAGTTGCTCCTTTGCGCTTAAAGAAGATTAAAGAAAATAATCCAACGCCGTGGTACAACGAGCACACTCGGGCCCTTAAGAGAGCAGCCAGAAAAATGGAGCGCAACTGGAAGAAAACAAAATTAGAGGTATTTCGCATTTCATGGAAAGAGAGCTCGATTGCTTACAGAGAGGCTTTAAAAGCTGCTAGATCTGCTTATTTTTCAAACCTATTAGAAGAAAATAAACATAATCCTAGGTATTTATTTGAAACAGTGGCTAAACTAACGAAAAAGAAAGCTTCAAACACAGAAGGTTCCAAGCAGCACAGCAGTAATGACTTTATGAACTTCTTCACTTATAAGATTGATAATATCAGGGATAAAATTATAACTATGCAACCGTCTACTACAGTATCGCATCAGGCAGTGCATTGTAGTCTCCCTGAGGAAAAATTTGATTCATTCATTGCTATAGGAGAGGAAGAATTTACTAAACTCGTTAAATCATCTAAATCTACAACATGTATGTTAGACCCTATACCGACTAAGCTACTGAAAGAGATGCTTCCAGAGGTCATAGATCCTCTTCTTAATATCATTAATTCCTCTTTGTCTCTAGGATACGTACCAAAAAACTTTAAGCTGGCTATGATTAAACCGCTTGTTAAAAAAATGCAACTTGATCCTTCAGAATTAGTCAATTACAGGCCGATCTCGAATCTACCCTTTCTGTCAAAGATACTAGAAAAGGCAGTATCTTCACAACTATGTTCCTTTCTAGAAAGAAATGATATCTGCGAGGATTTTCAGTCCGGATTTAGACCATACCATAGTACTGAGACTGCTCTCGTTAGAGTAACAAATGATTTGCTCTTATCATCCGATCGTGGTTGTGTCTCTCTATTAGTGTTACTCGATCTTAGTGCTGCGTTTGACACCATTGACCACGACATTCTTTTAAATAGACTAGAAAACTATGTTGGCATTAGTGGAATTGCACTAGCATGGTTTAAATCATACTTATCTGACCGTTATCAGTTTGTAGCAGTAAATGAAGAGATGTCTTATCAATCACAAGTTCAGTATGGCGTACCACAGGGCTCAGTACTAGGACCGCTGCTGTTCACTCTGTACATGCTGCCATTAGGAGATATTATTAGGAAACATGGAATTAGCTTCCACTGTTATGCCGACGATACTCAGCTCTATATTTCTTCAAAACCTAACGAAACTTACCAATTCACTAAATTAACAGAATGCATAGCTGATATAAAAAACTGGATGACTCGTAATTTCCTACTTCTAAATTCTGAAAAAACAGAGATTCTTATTATTGGACAAAAAACTTCCTCACGTAATAACCTAGAATACTGTCTAACACTTGATGGCTGCTCTGTTAAGTCTTCGTCGTCGGTTAGGAACCTGGGTGTGCTCTTTGATACCAATCTTTCATTTGAAAGTCACGTGTCTAGTATCTGTAAAACCGCATTTTTCCATCTTAAAAATATATCTAAATTACGTCATATGCTCTCATTGACAAATGCGGAACAATTAGTCCATGCGTTCATGACCTCAAGGCTAGATTATTGTAATGCTCTACTGGGTGGTTGCCCTGCACGCTTAATAAACAAACTACAGCTGGTCCAAAACGCAGCAGCTCGAGTTCTTACCAGAACCAGGAAGTATGACCATATTAGCCCGGTTCTGTCAAAACTGCACTGGCTCCCTATTAAACATCGCATCAATTTTAAAATATTGCTGATTACTTACAAAGCACTAAATGGTTTAGCTCCGCGGTACTTGAGCGAGCTCTTAACGCATTATACTCCTTCACGTCTATTGCGATCTCAAAATTCCGGCCAGTTGATAATACCTAGAATATCTAAATCAACTGCTGGCGGTAGATCCTTTTCCTATTTAGCACCAAAACTTTGGAACAGCCTTCCTACCATTGTCCGGGAAGCAGACACACTCTGTCAGTTCAAATCTAGATTAAAGACACATCTCTTTGACATAGCGTTCACATAATACATTATAGACTTCTATAATTCAATATTAGGCTGCATAGATTAGGTCAGCTGGAACCGGGAACACTTCCCATAAATCCTGATGTACTTGTTACATCATGAGAAGAATGGCATCTACGCTAATTTTAGTGTCTTTGTTTATCCCAAGGTTTTCCCGCAGCCTGCCGGATCCAGGCCGTTTCCAGATCTGATGAAGGACCTTCGCCTGGACCCGATGTCAATGCAGTGCTGAAGGGCCAACTAGTCTCTCCCTATGGAGGATCCCTTTCCCACTCTACAGATAACGCGTCGTCGGGAAAACTCAATTTGCGTATCTACCCCGAATTGATAAAATAAAATAAAATTCTGAATCAAAACTATAAGGAAACACCAGTAATTTGTTTAGGTTTGGTTTGTAGGGAATTCCAAACCTGCACACATATATTCAAACGCACATAACTATAGAACTCGTTCTTAATGTGCATCTGAACGCCATCAGCGTTTCTCACAGGTTCGCGTTTAAAGTCTGTGTAGAGAGAATGGTGTCGTCTTGGCGGCCCTAATTTAAAAACAAATGATCGTTGCGACGGAAGCGAATCAATCAAAACTAACTTTAGCTGGAAAATAACTTTATTAAAGAACCGCTATAAAGCCAAAACAATCTTACGTTATATTATACATTTATCTCTGTGAAGCTGCTTTGAGACAATCTACATTGTTAAAAGCGCTATATAAATGAAGATGACTTGACTTGACTTGACTTGTTATATATTGGCCATCTTGATTTCTGTTGGCAAACTTGCATTGGTCAACTGGATTAAATTTTATGGCTTAAAGGAGCGGTTTCATCTTGCTGAATTTTCATGGGTAAAATCAAAGAATTTCAATTGAGAATTTCGCATGGGGGTGAAAGATTTCCATTATGCAGATTTCACAACTGGTTCAAGTTGGTCACACAGATTTACTGCATTGTTGCTTTGTGCTTTTGCATCAATGTACAATGAAATCTCATTGGTCCAAAATACTCCACATAACTGCATAAAAACATGAAATGCTTTAGTGTCAGAAAAAAAAATCGTCTAGTGTCAAATATTAAATTATGATCTCATAAAGTTCAAGCATCCAGTTCTTACCCCTACAGTTTTCTGTGGGCCGACCCTCAGCGGTCACATTTCCAAGTGGGCTGTTCTCATGGTTTCAGATCAGATTAACAACCCAATTAAAAGACTTGTGTTTAAAGAGGACAGGTGGAGTTCATCAGCACCAGTTATGTGGGTACTTTACTGTCTCAACATCTGTGGGTGGCACAATGTGTGGGGTGGGTCTAAAATTACAGTGCAGTCTGAGTCCACCACCCCAGAGGTCTTTGTTTCATATGCCAAGTAAATCACATTGACTTATAAATCAGCGGCTCTTTCTAACTCATCCTCCCAACTGCATACCGACTGTGCTTCTCGTTGCGCCTTTTAATACACACAGTTGAAACACAGAATTGGTGTGTAAAACTGCGTCGGCTCTCTGAAATACTCGATTGGTGAATGGTGACATTCTGCTGCTGAACTGTGTAGTCGACAGGTTTATTTTGTGTTAATGACTGGCTGAATGTACAGCATCCCTTACTTGTTTAATGGAAAATCCGTCATGACTCTGATACAAGCGGATTAGATTAGGTCCCAGATTTTCCAGAGGTGGATTGAGTCCGACCACAGATGCGCCTTATAAAGTTTTGCTCGTCTGGCATCAAAGGTCCATTGTGAAGGTGGTGAGCTTAGTGCTGGCAAGGAAGACGGATAGGATTGTAAATATAAGTTGAACCTATTCTATTTGTTAGAATTCTGGTCCTTAAAGGATTAGGTCACTTTCAAAAAACAAATTTGCTGATAATTGACTCACCCCGATGTCATCCAAGATATCCATGTCTTTCTTTCTTCAGTCGAAAAGAAATTAAGGTTTTTGAGGAAAACATTCCAGGATTTTTCTACACAGAATTAACCAACTATTCCAATGTTCAAAGAAGGTTCAAATGTCCGTCTCAATGCAGCTTCAAAGTCTCGACACGATCCCAGTCAAGAAATAAGGGTCTTATCTAGCGAAACGATCTGTCATTTTCAAAAAAAAAAAAAAAAGATAGATAGATAGATAGATAGATAGATAGATAGATAGATAGATAGATAGATAGATAGATAGATAGATAGATAGATAGATAGATACTTTTTAACCACAAATGTTCGTCGTGTACCATCTCTGAGATGCGCCACGCATTGCGTCATCACGTTGGAAAGGTCATGCGTCACGTCATCTAAGTTATTTGTCTGTGTGCTCCGGTTCAGAAAGGTAGGGAAGGGCTAAAAATTTCATCTCATTTTCTCCTCCAACTTCAAAATCATCCGACATCTTTGTTTTAATTTATTATTATTATTATTATTATTATTATTATTATTATTATTATTATTTTATTTTTATTTTTTTTGTGACCTTTCCAATGTGATGACGTAATACGTGGCGCATCTCAGAGATGGTACAAGATGGGCATTTGTGGTTAATTTTTTATTTTATTTTTAATGATCGATCGTTTCGTGAGATAAGACTCTTATTTCTCGACTGGGATCGTGTCGAGACTTTGAAGCTGCATTGAGACGGACATTTGGACCTTCTTTGAACATTGGTATAGTTGGTTGCCATTGAAGTCCATTCTGTGTAGAAAAATCCTGGAATGTTTTCCTCAAAAACCTTCATTTCTTTTCGACTGAAGAAAGAAAGACATGGATATCTTGGATGACATCGGGGTGAGTAAATTATCAGCAAATTTTTTTTGAAAGTGAACTAATCCTTTAATAAGGGACTGTGTGTGTTTGTCTAGAGCAATGTCAGAAACCATCGTTTTGGATGGTTTCTTCCAAATGTTTTGGTCTCTCCAGTATCTTGAGGTTTGTGTGTTGAAAGGGGCCAGTTTGAACACAGTTTGATAGTGTTAGGGCACAACCCATGCTCTTTGGAGAGGTTTTTTTGAGCAAGCCTACATAAAGTTTATATGTTCTTCAGCCAATCAGGTTCCTTTCCTGGTTCTCTCCTGGCTTGTTAGTTGTAGAGAGGGCATGAATGGCATCTTTGTCCCAAAAAATTCAAATTCCTCCACAGGAATCCAGGAAGTGGAGAGCACCTTCAGCCAGGTTAGTGCTCTCGCCCTGAAGCACACTGTTCTCATCAGGGCCAATGAAAGTCGTATTGATGTTAGCTGCTTTTAAGACCTGAACTATTAAACACAACGTGGCTTCATTTTAAAACATTGTGCAGTCTCATTTCGACATATAATGCCTAAAAGTTATTTTGATGTCAGTTTTCCTTTTTGATATGTCAAAAACTAGTGATCTTCAGTTTTTCTATGTCTCTTATAAAGTAACTGTAACAAACTGAAGCCCATCGGTTGTCCAATTGATCCGCTACCGAAAGCTATCAGCTGATAATCGGTTTGATCGGCGGTCTCTATAAAGGCCGATCTCATGCTGACGACGCATAAAGTAATTATAATGCTAAACGTGAGGTACGATTCATATTTCTTCATTAAATAACGTGCAAAGTCATTTGAAAACTTTGTGTGAGACGTAATTTCACTAATTTCGCTTGCGCACACACATAAGGCCGCCTCACAAACAGCTCGCCAGTGCCAAATTGCGCTTAAATGTTCAAAAACACACAACGAAATGAGTATCTTGATGAGTATCCGAGTAAACAGTAGTTTTTGTCATAAGTGAACATAAATAGTTGTGTAACAGTATGGCCCTGTCCCAAATGGCACACTTCATATGCACTTTCGGTCTTGTGGACTTACAATGGCTGCCGTGTGCGCATGTCCGTTAAGTCCATGAGACCATAGTGTGTCACATTTGTCATTAGGTGTCAGAAGGGTGTTTGTGAGCGCCCCCTTTGCGGTCGATATGCACCCCGCCTTGATGCGCATTATTGCTGAGCCCGCACTGAAGCTGTACAGCAGACTTCTTCCCGACAGTCAAAGCGGCGTTAGGTCACGAAAGTGCCGACTCGTAGGAAGACCGCGAGTGTTTAGGGTGCCATTTGGGACAGGGCCCATATTGGATCTGTGCATTCGGTCTTAAAGTGACAGTAGCCTAAAAATCCTATTGTTTGAATCAAAAAAGTGCTGTTGTTTGATTAACATTAATGACACTCACTGCTCTTGAATGACTAAATCTGTATTTAATTTATTCTAGGAAGACCATCCAGTATTATTTTAAATTTGATTCCTTATTAGATTTCGTTAGAATTTCTTTACTTCTATACTACTGTTAGACCTACCTGAAAAAAACTGTTTATTTTATTTGTATATTTTTTTTGTGCTACTGCTTGTAAATTGATTATTTATTCATTTTAATTTTAGTGTAAGTTTTAGAAATTTTGCTTTTATTTCTATTAGGTTTTTTTTAAGTTAATTTAGTGATTCAGCTTATTTCAGTTAATTCCCAAGGCAAAATTGTACATTTTTAATCCAATATTTATATATTATTATTATTATTATTATTATTATTATTATTATTATTATTATTATTATAAAAATATTAGATTTTTTTTCACAGTACACTCTAGGGGTGGGGGAAAAAATCGATTCTTCGATGCATCGCGATGCGGACGTGGACGATTCTGAATCGATTCACAAATGTCAAAAAATCGATTTTCTAAAAAAAATTTTTTTCTTTTTTCTAATAACGTAATATTGACGGAACGCAAAAGGCGGAACTATAAGCGGACGTGCAGTGCGCGGACAGTCTGTGGCGTGCACATAACAGAGCACATACATAACAGACTCATGATGGCTGAGCGCCAAATTCGAACGGCACCTTCTTCGTTAAAAGCTAACATATGTAAAATTGCCAATTTCATTGTTACCTATTTAGTATTTTTGTATGAGAGCTGCTTTCTGTATTGTTTAGTTTTCACATCAGTACACTGTGTAAACCGATCTGTTATACGTACGTTATACTGCAATATGTGCAATTTCAGTCACAAAAAGTTACATTTTGACTGTGCTCTCTGCAGATGTTCATTCACTTTTTATAAGCTGTTTTTGATTGTAGTATACAGCAAACATTTCAAGTCATAACTCTTTATTACTTTATTATTTAGTTGTGTATAAGAGTGGCTTTGTATGTTACTAATTGAAGCTACAGTAAGTTCATTTTGTCTTCTTAATGATTAAATTGGACAATTTTCTTCTAGAAAGACAAGGTGTTCAGGTGGAGAAAAAACTTTTTCTTTACCTTGACATGTTTCGACTGCAACCTGCAGTCTTCCTCCACCTGAACATAAAATTGTCCAGTTTCTACAGTATGTTGGTTCTGATCTACTTCCTAAAGGAAATAAGCCTTTCATTTATTTGTTATTGTTTAGTTCAACTTGATGAGTCACAACACAATGTGATGTATTCATTTCTGTGTTCTACAGAACATAAGCTACATACAAATAATTCTGAAGTTATAACTACACGACACAGAAAGTGCTTTGAGTTGTTGTTACTCAATAAAAGAGTTAAGTAATTCAGCAGCTGACTTTTTTTAATACTGCAATCACTTAGTAGTGTATTTTCGTTTACTGTTGTGAAATGGAAAATCAATAATCGCTAATCGAGAATCGTTAATAATCGAAAATCGACTGTAATCGAATCGGGACTTCAATAATCGTAATCGAATCGAATCGGGAAATCAGACAGATTAACCACCCCTAGTACACTCTAGTCATCACGAGCTGACTTGATGAAATGCTCAGACGATGTTTTGACGATATAATGAATAAAATTCATAGTAAAAATGAAATGTATGTTTGTAAATAAAATAATACAGCTGTGCAGCTCATAACACACTCAGCAGTGTGAGTCTCTTGAGTCTTCGAACCTTAGAAATACTAAAATAATTGTCCATTGTTTTAACCCAGCGCTTTCCCGTAAACTACATTCGGAGTTATTGTTGTTTTCCTGCGTTATTTAAAGCCTTGTACGGTGGTCAGTCAGACTGTGTAACAACTGTGTGGTCGGTGTCGAGCGGCGAGTTAATTCTGCCTCACGGTCTCGTGGGAGTTTACAGACTAGCTCTTCTGGTCATGCGGAGCCGCAGATAGAGGACTTTCTTTTTCCTGTTGAAGAACGAGGAGAGATTATACATCTGTGTTTATTTGTGTAGTTGTGTCAGTGGTTTGTGAGGGTGAGGGTTTGTGGTAGGAGTCTCCCGCTACATCATTGCCCGGCTCTGGTTTGCTGTGGCCCTCAGTTCGTAAAAGCAAACGATGATTGCGTATATATAGTACAATACTTATAGTGGATGTCTATGGGGCAAGAGGCATTGCACCAGTATAATTGATTTTGTGCTTTTAAGAGTAAATTTTCCTTGGTCTTTTGACATAAGAGGCCTTTGTACCATTAAAACATCCTGCAAGTTTAATAGGAAAAACTTTATACATTATATTTGAACCTCAAAGAACAAGTTTAAAATATACAGTACCAGTCAAAAGTTTGGAAACACTACTATTTTTAATGTTTTTGAAAGAAGTCTCTTATGCTCATTAAGCCTGCAGTTAAAAAACAAAACAAAAAAAAAACAGTAATATTATAAAATATTATTACAATTTAAAATAATGGTTCTCTTTTTTAATATACTTTAAAATGTAATTTATTTTTGTGATGCAAAGCTGAATTTTCATCAGCAAGTACTCCAGTCTTTGGTGTCTTATGATCCTTCAGAAATCATTCTAATATGCTGATTTATGATCAATGTTGGAAACAGTTGTGCTGCTTAATATTTATTTTATAACCTGAGATACTTTTTTCAGGATTATTTGATGAATAAAAAGTTAAAAAGAACTGTATTTATTTAGAATAGAAATCTTTTGTAACAATATACACTACCGTTCAAAAGTTTGGGAACAATAACTATTTTTTTTTTAAGAAATTAGTACTTTAATTCAACAAGGATGCGTTAAATTGATAAAAGGTGATGGTAACGATTTATATTGTTAGAAATGTTTTTATTTTGAATAAATGCTGTTTTTATGAATAAATGCTGTTAACGTTTTACTCATCAATGAATCCTGAAAAAAGTATTCCAAAAAAATATATTAAACAGCACAACTGTTTCCATCATTGATAATAACTGAGTATCAAATCATCATATTAGAATGATTTCTGAAGGATCATAAGACACCAAAGACTGGAGTACTTGCTGATGAAAATTCAGCTTTGCATCACAAAAATAAATTACATTTTAAAGTATATTAAAAAAGAGAACCATTATTTTAAATTGTAATAATATTTCATAATATTATATATATATATATTTTTTTACTGCAGGCTTGATGAGCATAAGAGACTTCTTTCAAAAACATTAAAAATAGTAATGTTTCCAAACTTTTGACTGGTACTGTATATTTTTTTTAAATCCATGTTATGACCAAATATTATTTTAAGTGTTGCTTGCAAAAACTTTTTTTGTCTGAATAAAAGAATATTACTTTTAAATTCAGAATACAGGAATAATGCGTCAGAATTAACGCCTCATTTTGAGATTTTAAACGGGTTTCAAGCCTCTTCTTAAAACATTTTTTTTTCCTTGGCTTTTTAGCACGTGGTAATGTCTTGATTTATGAAGTGTTGTAGAATTATGCTCTTATTGTGTTTTACTCTACAGCACTTTGGTCAGTCGTGTGGCTGTTTTTAAATGTGCTCTCTATAAATAAAAGAACTTGAACTTGAACTTCTAAATAGCTGTCAATGAATGAATGAATGATGCTTTTTGTCCATTAAAAACGTCTACTTCCACTAGGGTTCTTTTATACGCTGACAGCGACATCTACAAGAAGAATTCATGCTAAGTGCCCAAACCTTGATTCTTTGGATATACAGTACCAGTCAAAAGTTTGGAAACACTACTATTTTTAATGTTTTTGACAGAAGGTCTCTTATGCTCATTAAGCCTGCAGTAAAAAAAAAAAAAAAAAACAAAACAGTAATATTATGAAATATTATTACAATTTAAAATAATGGTTCTCTTTTTTAATATACTTTAAAATGTAATTTATTTTTGTGATGCAAAGCTGAATTTTCATCAGCAAGTACTCCAGTCTTTGGTGTCTTATGATCCTTCAGAAATCATTCTAATATGATGATTTGATACTCAGTTATTATCAATGATGGAAACAGTTGTGCTGTTTAATATATTTTTTTGGAATACTTTTTTCAGGATTCATTGAGGAGTAAAACGTTAACAGCATTTATTCATAAAAACAGCATTTATTCAAAATAAAACCATTTCTAACAATATAAATCGTTACCATCACCTTTTATCAATTTAACGCATCCTTGTTGAATTAAAGTACTAATTTCTTTAAAAAAAATAGTTATTGTTTCCAAACTTTTGAACGGTAGTGTATATTGTTACAAAAGATTTCTATTCTAAATAAATACAGTTCTTTTTAACTTTTTATTCATCAAATAATCCTGAAAAAAGTATCTCAGGTTATAAAAAAATATTAAGCAGCACAACTGTTTCCAACATTGATCATAAATCATCATATTAGAATGATTTCTGAAGGATCATAAGACACCAACGACTGGAGTACTTGCTGATGAAAATTCAGCTTTGCATCACAAAAATAAATTACATTTTAAAGTATATTAAAAAAGAGAACCATTATTTTAAATTGTAATAATATTTCATAATATTACTGTTTTTTTTTTTTGTTTTTTTTTTGTTTTTTTTTACTGCAGGCTTAATGAGCATAAGAGACCTTCTTGCAAAAGCATTAAAAATAGTAGTGTTTCCAAACTTTTGACTGGTACTGTAACTGTCTGTAAAGCATTGTACATGGAGTAAACTCTACACACAGGAATTGCATCAATAACTCATAGCCGAAGTTTCATTCGCCTAAAAAAAAAATCACTCCCACCTAAAATGAGTGATGCTTTTAAACCCTCAGGTACTTTTGCCCCATAGACTTCCATTGTAACTGAGAGACATGATGAAATCATCTATGGGAATGCAATAATGCATGTCCATGGAGATTAACTTGCATTGAACCCAGAATATTCCTTTAGTGCTCTGGTGGCATGCAAATTCTTCATAATGCTAACAGAATTGAGCCATTATGAATAAGGTCTGAAGACGTTGACGGTTGTCTCCGACTGCTCTTTAAGGACGATGTCAGGTTCATGGATAAAGATCTGGTCTCCTGAATTACTTGCATGTAGAGGCATGATTCTGCTTTCATAGACCTACAGATGTAATGACTTCTGTCTGTGTGAAGAACAATGATACAGACAGAGGTGGCTTACATTTCTGCATTGTGAGCATAATCATAATCATAACCACATAATAGTCAGTAGTCAGTCTTCAAATGTTGTTTTGATGGGTTAGGTAGTGGCTGGACACATAGTAGGAAAACTTTATTTTTTACTAATGTCTCTGATTTTGTAAGTTTGATTTAATTTCATGAATCATGTTTCATGTTTTGTTATATTGGTGCATATAAAAGAAAATGGTTAAATATTCTTTATTTTGTAAATAAAAATGAACATATGAGCCATTTCAGAGTATATAATTGGCGAAATGATGTGCGATGATCATGTACCAAGCAAAGTCGGAATAATAATTATCACAAGTTGCAATTGGTCCGCATCAAAATCTGTCATTGCTTGGCATTAAATGAAAATTCATACACACACAGTCAGTTTTGAAACGTAAATAAAATAGTTGAGAATAGTTGAGCCAGGGCTCAGTGCTAAGGATTTTGGTTCTGGCTCGACCGGGTCATTGGTTTAAATGTTTACTTATCCTGCTAAAATAAAAAAAAGATAAATTTGCCACCAAAATTTTAGATACTGGTGAAATTTCACAATTCTCAATTCCAATTTCGGTACCACACCCCAAATCTACTAGCCTAACTTATATAAAGTCCAAACTTTATTGTTTTCAGGTTTTCAGGTTGGTCTTATTGCAAATGAATGGTTTAAAATGTTTAAATTGGCAAGACATGCAAACGACAAACTTTCGTGACGACGTCAGCGACCACAGCAGTGATCCACATACATATCAGCACAGGAATATTTACAGATTTGTCCTTTCACAGATGACACGCATTCAAAAGAGACTAACCCTAACTACCCAATTCGATTTTTTAGGGGTCACTTGTTGCATTCAAGGGGGTTCAGACTGCCGTAAATCGGCCTGTGTTTTTGATGTTGTTTTACTGGGATGGGAACCTTTCGGAGCTTAAAATAACAGTTGGACGCAGACTGGTAAAGACCGGAAAGCCGAAAGTATACTTGCATGATGTAAATTTCATCACCACCACCATAGTTCGCTGATGACCAACGGACATCGCGTGTGATTTGAGCATGTGAAAAGAAAGGTCCTCTAGATCCATCCATTCTCCCGCTCAACAGATTAAACTTGGAAAGGCTTGTGCACTCAACAGCATGTGAGACCAAACATGAAAAATGAAGCATACCTGGACCTTAAGATTGACTATATTGACCTGCACTCAAGGATAATATACTGACACAGGTGCGGGCGGAGATGACAGACACATAGGACAGCAACAGATGGATGAAGAAACAGGGTTTCATAGGCTGATGTCACGTTGACATCATGTCAGAGTGAATTAAAGAGGGGTTATCTCGCTCCTAACAGGTGCAACCTTCCTTTACCCCCTCGCACTCATGAAATATCTCGGTGAGGTTCAAACTTCAGTCACTCATCGCAGCTGTTTATTGAATATGTTTTACTCCACTCCACAGGGAATTCGGGCTTCATTTCCCATTCCCAGTGCAAGCTGGTCCTCTCCCAGCGTGAATTGTGCTTGTTGGAGCGTGACCGACTACTGTCTGTCTGTCTGAATGTGAAGTCCTCTGGTGAATGGAGGCTTCACTCTGCGGGGTAAAAGATGGGCCAGAGATTTAGAGACTCCTGTCGTTCACCAGGGCTGCCTTTTGTTTTATTCCCCCTCTCTCTTTTTATATGTGAAAGTTGGCATGTTGGAATGCTGTTCTTCAGGAGTGATATAAAAACACATCAGCTGTGTTTGAATCATATATCCCGCTGTTGCTTCCTTCTACACTGGTCCTGCACCAAACACATTTCCATTATTTATCAACGGCTACAAATGGGGATTGAGAATGCTGACGGTAGGCTGATATAGCACTTTGCTTTCATGTAAATAGGAAAACAACACATGGCAAATCGTGTCAGCAACCCAACAAGGGACTTTTTAGACGCAGGTTCTTTTTTAATTAGTCAGCCAAAAAATATTAAGGAAACAGCCTTAAAGTTTGAATCGAACTCTGAATTGGTCACAACTGACTCCTTCACTAAACCAGTTATTAGTGGGTGGTGTCTGATTCGAAATAAGCCTGGAACTGCAATGTCCTAAACACTCAAATTATTCCTCAAAGATGAGAATCTTGGGCCAAAGCAGTGTGATGTCTAAGCATGGGCGTCAAAAAAAAGAAAGAAAAAGTGGGTGGGTCCTCCCCACAGAAAAATGTTACTGGAGTAAATACTGTTTCATGTATTCTGGTGCCTTTTAATTAAACAAGTAAACTAAACTCCACCTCACGTCGGGCGGTTCTTTGCCTCCACGTCGTGCATTAAATGCACAGCTATCCGTGGATTATCCCCCCTAATACTATGGTCATTTGCCAGCAATGACAACTTAAAGCAGCACTCAGTAGCGTCGGGATTTCTACGCTGTATTCTCGCTTTTTGCTCGCAGGTTTCTCTCTAGAGCTCCCCCCACAGCTTCGGAATAGATATTTGACAACACTGTTGTAAAAACTCGTTGGTGATTCTCAGACACCAGAGGCTAGTAGATCAACGACATCAAAGCAGATGGGACATTCTTTAAAATGTCTTCTTCATTCGGGTTCGGACAGCGTGAGGGAGCGCAATAATGACGGCATTTTAGCAGATTTCTTTTGGCCGTAAAGCAATTGTTTACATCGCGAGACCTGATATCACGCGAGACTTCCTGACATGGCGGCCGGCGGCCCGCCACCCCAAAGTTGCAAGTGCGTATTTTCCGCTCACGGGCACCAGGGGGGTGCGAAACGACCACCATTCAACCCGAAATAAGTATTATAACCATTCCAATGACTCCGAAGCTGTTCAGTTAAGGTAAAAAAGTTACTTAGTTCACCTTTAAAGCTGTTATTGATTTTTGCAACGCAATATTTGACTGAAGGGTACAACGGGCGGTTACTTTCGTCAGTTGCGGCTCGTTGAGAAATATAATGTAGCGATTCAGCGGAAATGGAGTTTAATTTATTAGATATTAGGGATGGAATGGATTTGACTGACGGCGCTCTGAAAAGCGAACAGACAAATGCGCTGAATTAGAGACGGTAAAAGTGAGTGGGTATAATATCATTGGTCTTAAAAAGCGAGTGGGTCTTGTCCCACCCATATACAATGGTTCCGACGCCCATGTGTCTAAGAATGGTCCGGACCAGATGGAACCAAGCCGGGGTTATATTAGCTGTGCAATCAAGGCCTTTAGTGTACTTTATTACATGGCTTGGTTGAATTCTAGTGTAGAATGCGGTGTGTTATTTCTTGATAACAGACGCTGCTAAGTATAACACACCGTTGCCATGACAAACAGAGCGTTGCTATGGACGCAGGATTCTAACCGTAGAGACGGAACGGACTATATTTTCTTTAACGGAAGCAAACCACAAATAAAACACATTAGCAACCTGACAGCAACATCCTGGCTGCCACCCACAACACTGTAGCATTGCCCAAGCAATCACCCAGAACAACTTAGCTTCACCCTGGCATGTTGGAATGACTGTTTCTTCATGAAAATCAAATGTGATTTGACGTTAAATAATGTTCTCCAAATGAATTAAGGTAATGCATCATGTAAAAGCCCACAATTGGTGCATGATGCTTGTGTATACAGTTCATGAATTCAGATTTAAAACTTGCATCTCGTGCTTCAAAATGTCTTTCATTAGTATGCAATCCAGGTGCTGTAGCCACACTTTGATCTGAAACGGGGGGCCAATGCCAATAGCTTTACTCAAATACATAATGCTTAAGGTTATCGTTTGGGTCAGAGAGACTGGTCAGCGTTAAAAAGGCCCAGTTCTTGACTTGTCTACCCCCAGCTGTCTAAAGCACACCTGGACTTCTGCCCTTGAAGTTCCAGCTGGAAGAAAACAAAGAACAAGTCTGAGGGAGGGTGAGGGGGGTGTTCTGCTCTTTTCCAAAGCTACATTCTTTCACCTGCGTTTCAGCATCTTACTAATCAACATCACAAGTTGTCCGTCTGGACATGTAAGCTCTGAGACTGATCTACTAGATTAGTTTTTTGGCGCAGTACTGGTTATCTTTGCTCATGCCTGTGCTTTTGTTTTCTTCTCTTCATAGTGATCCGTGTGCAGGCCGCCTCTTTCTATTTCACCAAGGAGCCAAAATCCCAGGATGCCTTGCACGGGCGCAGTGCCATGCTGCGGTGTGAGGTTAACGACCCTCAAGGTGTCATCTACACCTGGAAGCACAACGGTGAGACTGTCACCAATTCAGAGCGACGATTTCTGGAAGGGGGCAACCTGAAATTCACTGCCATTGACAGAACGTTGGACTCAGGAAACTTCCAGTGCATTGCCTCAAAGAACACCAGTGGTGAAGAAGAACGCACCGGCGAGGCCTCCTTCAATATCAAATGTGAGTGTAACGCCCATTAGTGTTGTCACGATACTAGAATTTCTAACTTCGATACGATACCTTGAAAAATATAGATTTTTTTTTTTATTTAAAGCTAAACATAACAAGTCTAGAACATGACAATGAGGTATATTTTACATGAACAAAAATGTCCTGAGGTAGTGCACTTGTTCAAAAGCCTCTCAGATTGCACCTACTGTTATCAAAGATTACAATATACTGTAACAAATGCATTGCTCAACGGTCATAAATGCTGGTTAATACATTAACGTTATTTGATGAACAGATTTAAACGCACACGCGAAAACAATGCTCACTGGAACGACATCAAGTCAAGTCACCTTTATTTATATAGTGCTTTTAACAATACAGATTGTGTCAAAGCACTTAACAGTATCAAATTGGAGGATAGAGTGTCAGTAATGTATAATAATAAGATTAAACATTCAATTTTCAGTTAAAGGCATTTCATTATTGAATTCAGAGATGTCATTGTCTAGCTCAGTTTAGTTGAATTAGTATCTGTGTAATCAAATTGATGATAATCGCTAATGAAGGCAAATTGCAGGATTAAATAATTCTTTTTTGAATAAAGTTAAATAAGCACAAGTTAATTTACATTTGACCACAGTTAAAATATTCACTTGGCTAAGATTCCTCAGTCAGATTATATTAACTTTAAGAGTTACGGTGAAAAAAACGAGACAACACACACTCATATCAACAACAATACTAGGCCATCTTGGTTAATGTTTCGAAGAGTTACCAACCTCTCGAAATTCTTTATATAGATCCGGGTGTTCGTCTTTCAGGTGCTTTTCTTTATTAGAGGTGTTAGCGCCTTTTGTTAGCACTGCTCTGTAGCATCTCTTGCATATTGGCTTGCTTTGTGTCCTTCGGCTTTCCATGTTCATTTGCTTCATATCCAAAATATTTCCAGATAGCACTCCTGCTGTGTTCTTTATCAACCAAAGCCGGTCGCGGGGGCGCCGCACTCGCCATCTTTCCATTCACTTCACTTTTGCTATTTAACCAGAGCGAATGAGACGAGTGCGCGTGTGGTGTTTGTCAACGCGCCTGTGGAGAGAAGTGAAAGTGACAGCTCGGCTAGTATCGGTGTATCAGTACTTCGGGAAATTAGTATTGGTACCGTTCAGATATTTCAGTATCGATATTTATCGGAATATCGATATTTTTGACAACACATGCATTGCTCTAAATATCCCTCCTTCCCGAGTCTTAACAAGTTAGTTTAACTCCATGTGTTTGCTGCCTCTTGGAAATGCTTTTCCTGGCGTGTAAAACACATGTGAACCATTGGCCCTTCTTGGCCAGCCTACTTCACCCCCTTAGCGACTGCAGTAAGCTAAACAACGCCCGCGTGAGAGAAGGTTATTTTGAGCCAGCAAGTGGAAGCCAGACAAAGCGCCCCTTTATATCCAATGCCAAGATTAATTGGTTGAAATGCAGCGTCCGGCCGCTTGTGTCAGATAACAAGTAAGGTCAACTAAATGGAGAGGCCTGTTTTTGCAGTGGGTGCAAAGCATGACCAGATGGCGTGAATGGGGGAGTTTGTTTTTGATAATGAGTGGAGAAGGTTTCAACAAGAGTTTCAGCCATCTCCTGATCATCAAGCTGCTGGTCTTTTAACATATCTTTCTTACAGGGTTGGAAAGTGGTGCAGTGAGTCTGAAGAGTCCAGAATCAGTGGCAGAGATTGAGAGCTCCTCACAAGTGATACTACGGTGCAACATAGATGGACACCCACGGTGAGCAATTGCATGTCTGACTCCTAGCCTTAGATCAGAAACGTGCTGTGGAAGCGAGTGCACATGTCATTGAGTTCTGCAGTTCATAATGCAGAGCAGGTACTCATTATGTTCTCATTGTAAAGGTCCGGATATACTTCATTTTCTGCGCTCCTCTCCGTCTAGCACAAGACTTTCAAAGTAGTATACTCCCGATGCATCTAGTGGACCTTTCTAGTTGAGTGTTGAAATCACTCGCGCTGTAGTCCGGGTGCCAACGGACGTGTGCTCAGACAGAAACAGACAGCTGATAATGGAAATTGCATATCTGTGCGCCGGAGCAGAACGCAGACAAGGGAAGTATAGTTCTGGCATAAGCCAGGGGTTTCCAGTCCTGCTCCTGCTCCTGTCCTGCAGATTTTAGCTCCGATCCTAATTAAACACACCTGGACCAGCTAATCAAGTTCTTCAAGATCACTAGAAACTTCCAGGCTGGTATGTTGGGGCTGGTTGGAGCTAAACTCTGCAGAAGCAGGTTTGGACACCCCTGATTTACCTTATATCTAGCTACCTGAATAAGAACATGTCCGTAATAATGACATTTGATGGTAAATTGCTCCCTTGAGGATTTTATTGCCACCACAGTGTGCACATATAGTATGTTGACCAACATACTAAAGGAGCGTTGACCAAACAATCAGTTCGGCGACCACAAATCACATGTAATTTTCCAAAATTCATCAGTCACATACTACTAATCCACATAGCAACGTGTGATTTTTGACAGCATACAAACAAACTACATAGATAAAGAGCTTGTGTGGTTCTTCCACTCAGTTACATTGGTTGTTGGTCATTGTTGCGGTCTTGCTTTTTGGAGATCGTCTAATACAAGTTTGAAATTCGTAGCATCTCTGACTACATGGCGCGTGCTATAGATCAGAGGTCCCCAACCCCCGGGCCGCGGACCGGTACCGGTCCGTGGGACATTTGGTACCGGGCCTCACAGAAAGAATATATAACTTAACGTATTTTCCGGACTATAAATCGCTCCGGAGTATATGTCGCATCAGTAAAAAAATGCGTCATGAAGAAGAAAAAACATAATATAGCCTAAGTCGCACTGGACTATAAGTCGCATTAATTTAGAAATGTAGCCTATTTCACAAAAAAAAATAAAAAAAAATAATAATAATAATAATTGTTCGGATGGGACAGTTCACCCTTACGGACGTGAGCGCTCTGAAAGCAGCACAAAAAGACTGCTTTAAAACTTTCACAGAGACCTCAGACAGAAAGCAAAAAGCCTGTCTTTAAATTGTATTTCGTTTTGTATTAATTGAATCTTAATTTTAATCAATGTTTCATCACCCAATTGCCTGGATTTAATAAGAAGTAAATATAATAGAAAATATTTAATCAGGACACGGAGGCGCGGGCGCGTGAACTGGAGCTGATCTCATAAATTAACCGAAATTCAGCGTATAAGGTAGCCTACTTGCCTCACAGACCTGAGACATAGAAAGCTTGAAATGTCTAATTTTAAACAGAACAATTCAAAACAAAAGAAAACTGACTGTTCTCTGCTTATGTAATTCGTATGAAATGTGCATTTCTCTCTGGCGCATTCACTAGGCATACTGCGAAGATCGAGTCAGCATTGTCAACTTCATCTTTGCACAGAAAACACTTGTTTATTATTAAACAATTAAAATGTCTCCTGCTATATTTTACATATTCATAATCATTCATTTTGGTTCTTAAAATCGGTTCTTTGTGACAGCTTTTAGGTGCTTTATTGGCAGCGCCACCCTTACATCGCATCAGCACCGTAAACAACACCGTCTTTTGGGGGGCTTTTTGTTTGTGTTCAGGCTTTCTCAGTTGTCTTTAGGCGCGATATTACGAGTACCCTGCTAATAAAATTGCAAGTAAGCCTACACATTGGATTCACGTTTATTATTATATTTAATTATTTTTTATTTATTTTTTTATATTTTGTTGTATTTATCCGCCGCACCTTAAAGGCCGGTCCGTGAAAATATTGTCTGATATTAAACCGGTCCGTGGCGCAAAAAAGGTTGGGGACCGCTGCTCTAAATGATACCGACGGCAATGTTGTCGAAACGATCCCCATTCACACGGATCAGTGAAAACTACTAAAAACGCTGTATTATTCATGTCAGGCCAGTAGTTGGCGACATCACTTTGTAAAGAAACACTACGTGCCTAAAGACTGAACACGTTATACGCATGCGCATGACGTCAGCGTTTTCACAAATTCATGTTTTTGTAGTTTACACGGAGATAACGTTATCGTTTGCAAAAACTTCCGAAAACGGCACTTTGAAGCCGTTTTCATGCCCCCAAAATGCAATTGTCGTGTAAACGAACGACCAAAATGTTATGTTTTGTGATGTTTTAAAGTTAGTGATGGCAATTTTGAAAAACCGCTTCATGAAGCTTTGAAACCTTTACGAATCTTTTGTTCCGAATCAGTGGTTCGGAGCGTGTATCAAACTGCCAGAGTCACGTGATTTCAGTAAACGAGGCTTCGTAACGTCATAACTGTTTCGAAACACTTCGAAATTTCAAAGGTTCACCGCTGAGGGCGATGCTCTCTGTCAACCCATGAATCATGAGAAGTCACTGAGAACCAGTGAACAAGTGTCTGTGGGTTTTACCCATTGATTTACCTGATCTTTGATCAGTTTTATGCATTTTTAGACGTTTGGATGTAAAACGTAAAAGAACATATAGACACTTGATAATCTTATTAGATGATTAGATAATTGCATTTGACAGATTTTACTTTCAATAAAAAATATTTGCAATAGATTTGCAAAAGGTGTTTTTATGCATGTTTGGCCCGGGTTTTTCTTGCATTTACACTGTTCTGACAACTAGGGGTCACTGTGGAGACGGGTGTCGGATTGTTTCGAAGCCTCGACACAATACGGCACATTTGCTTCAACGGTTTCAGTGTTTCACGGAGCCTCGATCTGCCCACCACTACTTAAAGTAGGGTTATCCAGCCATGCTTCTGGAGGGCTGCCTTCCGTTCTAACTCTGCTGCAAAACACCTTCCTGTTATTCGCAAGTAATCCTGAACCAGCTAATTAAGGTGCTCAGGTGTGTTTGATTTAAGGCTGGAGCTAAATGAGTGCTGGGCAACTCTAGCCCTCGAGATCCACTTTCCTGCAGAGTTTCGCTCCAATCCTAATCAAACACAGCTGAACAAGCCACTCGAGATCTCCAGGATGACTAGAAAGCTACAGGCTGGCGAGTTTGATCAGAGTTGAAGCTGAACTCTGCAGGAAAGTGGAACTTGAGGGCCCGAGTTGCCCAGTCCTGAGTTAAACTCTGCAGGTTGGGATCTCTCCAGGAGCTGGATTGGCTATCCCTTATCTAGAGTGACTTCTTGTGAAGTTTTCTCAGCTATAAATAACCCTGCTCCCGACTGAATCCACAGGCCAACCAATCGCTGGCACAGAGATGGAACGCAATTAACCGAGAAGAGCTACAAAATAAACAACAAAGACAGAACCCTTACGCTGCCGAATGCCAGTCCTGATGACAACGGACTCTACTACTGCTGTGCAAAAAACGCAGCGGGGCAAGTGTGCAGCAATGACAACTTCACTCTCAACATCATAGGTATGTGTGTGTGTTTTGATGTTCAATTGAACCACAGGCACTTTTTTTTGTTTCTTTGAGAATCTATCATTTAAGTTTTACGTTCCCATTATGTAATGAATGACATTGATCTCCCTCTTGAAGATAAGAGTTTTCCTCAACCAGTGGTGAAGCCAGAAGATTTGGTGGTCCTAAGGAACGAGGAAGCGCTTTTCCACTGTCAGTTCACGGCTGAACCGCTGCCTACCGTTGAGTGGTATCATGAGAATGAGCTTGTGGCCAACAAGAGCCGGTACTGCATTTTAATTCAGCTTTCGTGTAATTACTAGAAATATTTGATTTTATAAAGTTTGTAAAAGTGACATGGCCCTTGAAATTCAAGCAACTTTTGAAACATGTGAACTGTTTGAACTGTTGGATTCTGGTAGTAGAAATCCCATTTATTTGCTTTATAGGGATTAAAACAAATAATTTGGGAATTCTTAACACTGCAAATTAGCTCACACATTGCGTGAAAATACATCACCCATTGTAGCATTTGTCAGCCACTTGTCCTGTCCATGATGATTATAAATTATAATGTACGGATGCATTTAATCTTTCCTACAGTGTCTTTATTCTGAGCAACGGATCCCTCTTCATCACTCAGGTGAAGCAGCGAAACACAGGCCTGTATAAATGTGTGGCACAAGGACCCCGTGGCCCTCCTGTGTCTCTCGAGGCCTCGCTGCGAATCGCAGGTAACAAGCGTAGACTTGTTTGTGTGCAGTTAGACATGCAGTGACGTAGTGTACAGGCCTCTTTGGCCCATAGCATCAAATCTATGTAGGAGCGAGACGTATCAGAGGGATTGTCCCATGACTTTATTATTGGATTTTAAATTCATTTTGATTTTCAAACATGTCAGGGTTATAAGCGATTTAAACGAATGAAATTTAAAAAAGGAATAACAAACCTCAAAGCTTCACTACATAATATTTAAAAACTTTTAACCCACCAAATCAATGTCAAGAAACATGCAGGAAAAAACAGGAAGTGATGAAACCCTGGAGACATTTGTGACTACTTTAATCTTTTTATATATATATGTATATGCTACGGTAACATTGTACAATGTAGGCTTTAAGTTAAGGCTTGTCTTGAAAGTGGCATAAAAGTTTTTAAAAGTGCCCCTATTTCTTTTCCCCGAATATCACATTTCATGCAGTGTGTAATACTAGCTGTTTGTGAAAGTAAAAGAGCTGTCAAGTCAAGTCATCCTCATTTATATAGCGCTTTTAACAATGTAGATTGTTTCAAAGCAGCTTTACAGAGATAAACGTATAATTTAATGTAACAGATTGTTTTGGCTTTATAGCGGTTCTTTAATAAAGTTATTTTTCAGCTAAAGTTAGTTTTGATTGATTCGCTTCCGTCGCAACGATCATTTGTTATTAAATTAGGAGCCGCCAAGACGACACCATTCTCTCTACACAGACTTTAAACGCGAACCTGTGAGAATCGCTGATGGCGTTCAGATGCGCATTAAGAACGGGTTCTATAGTTATGTGCGTTTGAATATATGTGCGCAGGTTTGTAATTCCCTACAAACCAAGCCTAAACAAAGTACTGGGCTTTCCTTATAAATTTTGATTCAGAATTTTATTTTATTTGTCACTTCGGGGTAGGAACGCGAAACGAGTTTTCCCGACAACGCTTTATCTGTAGAGTGGGAAAGGGATCCTCCATAGGGAGAGACTAGTTGGCACTTCAGCACTGCGTTGTCATCGGGTCCAGGCGAAGGTCCTTCGTCAGATCTGGATACGGCCTGGATCCGGCAGGCTGCGGGAAAACCTCGGGATAAACAAAAACACTAAAATTAGCGTAGATGCCATTCTTCTCATGATGTAACGAGTACATCAGGATTTATGGGAAGTGTTCCCGGTTCCAGCTGACCTGATCTATGCAGCCTAACATTGAATTATAGAAGTCTATAATGTATTATGTGAATGCTAGGTCAAAGAGATGTGTCTTTAATCTGGCTTTGAACTGACAGAGTGTGTCTGCTTCCCGGACAATGGTATAATGCCCTTTTCACAAGATGTAAAATAAGTCTCTGATGTCCCCAGTGTGTGTGTGTGTGACGTTTTAGCTCAAAATACCCCACAGATATTTTTATATAGCATGTTAAAGTTTTAAAAGTCACTTTTAAAAAGTAAAAGTGAAAAGGTAAGCAAAAACGCACCGTTTTTGTGTCTGTTCCTTTAAATGCAAATGAGCTGCTGCTCCCGGCACAGAAGGCGGAGCTTCAACAGCTTGTGTCATTTTACCTCACACATGCACTGAAAATTTCAAAAACGTTTAGCCTTTTATGTTCAAACTGAAGTCAGAAAGATGGAGATGCTCAAGAAGAAGTGACAACATTTCTGATTGGTTAGTTGATGAATTTATGTAGCTGATGTGTAGTTATCTTCTTTGAGCGTTGTAACTTTGCAGATGTTGTTTATGCTCAAACAGCAACATTACACACTAACTAAAGCTAGAAAAGTGAAATCATATTCAACCACCCCTTTAAAGGAGTCCTTAAGGTATGCAATCGGTAAGTGGAACTTGAATCGGACCCAGAATTTATGCATTCCTTACGATTCGACCCTAATATCTGTCCTGTTGTGTCTCTCTGATACTGTATAGAGGACTGGTGTGGTTCTAGTGGCCCTCACATACTGGTGAACTCTGGGATCCTGATGCAGTAAATCTTCAGAGCGATTAACTGTCTAATCCCTTTCTGTTTCCAGCACCTGCTTGAGTGCTTTTACAGGACTGAGCGGCTTACACAGCTCAGATGTCATTGTTTTCACTGAATAAGGGGCTGCTTAGAGTCCATGTTTTGCTCTCACACGTCTCCATCTAACCCGTTTCTTGTCACCGTTTTCCCCTCAGAAATCGAGGACATGATGCCGAAACAATCCAAGGTGTTAACCGGAGACTCTCTGGAGCGAGTGACATGTCGACCTCCCCGTGGGCACCCGGAGCCAGAGGTTTGGTGGGAACATGCGGGCCAGCGAGTTCCACCCACAGGCAGAGTATCCCAGGATGGACTGAACCTGATTTTCAGTCCCACTCGTGGCGACGACTCGGGAACCTACACGTGTTTTGCTCAAAACAAGGCTGGACTGAAGAAACAAGAGTTGACGGTCACTGTGGCCAGTAAGTCTCAGGCCAGAAACCCACTCAGATGTGAATGCTTGGCTGAAGTTTTGCAAGTGCCTGTTCTTCTGTTAGTGTACGCAAGGTGGTGACAGCTTTCTTCAAATGCCTGTGCCATTATTTGGATTGTTAACTGATTTGGTCAGCTCTTCAAACTGTTGCTGTGCCATTAAAGTAGTTGACCTGAAAGGGGATACCTGTGCTAATAAAGCACTAAGATGCATTTCAGCACGAAACAAAGCAAAACAAATCAAGCTTGTGTTCCTCAATGCATTTAATTAGCGTATTTCAGTAGCATATGTTTCGGGCCCAACTGTCCTCTACCGAATATCTCACATTCCACCAACTTTTCTTCATAATGGCCAACACTACCTTATGAATGTGATCTTTGACACGAAGACAAGAAAGTCTGTTAGTGTGACACAATAGGACCTTTCAAGACTTTAAATAAATTACTACTCTCAGTTGAAAAACGTCCCTTGGAGACTCGTCAGCTGAAGTAACCAGATTTACCTTATGATTGGATACAAGTTTATGCAGAAATAAATGGATTATTCCTTTACCAGATCACTGCTGTAAAAGTGATATTTAAACTCATGATTCCTGTTGTGATCCCGAACATCTGTTTTGCGTGCGCAGCCAAACCGGAGTGGGTCCAGAAACCTGTGGACAGTCAGCTGGAGGAGGGGCGCGCCGGGTACCTGCACTGCCACGCACGCGCCACGCCTGAACCCGAGGTCACGTGGTACCGCAACACGCAGCCAATCACCGCAGAGGTGAGGGGGACAGTGATGTCATGCTAATATCATATTTGTAACGTGATCTCTAGCTGTGTCCTGAGGCCAGTGAAACCTTTTGATGTTTCTGAAAATGAAGATGTGGTGATTTTTCTACTGGGGAAAGACGATCCTCTGCTGCACAGTAGATCATGAAGCAAATATTAACCCTCATGTTGTTTTCCGGACATTTTGACCTGGAGAGTTCTTTTACCTAAAATGTTATCTTTTTTGTACTTTTTGGGTTGATTTTTCATACCTTGTTCCACATGTGATGTCCCTGGTGAAAAATGACTGGCCTACAAAAAATTGCTTATGAATCTGTCAGTATGCTATGTCATTAACAGTTATTGGATTCAATCTTTTTGTACACTTGTTTTCTTTCAATTAAGACAGGCTTTGCTTTTAGGGGCCAAGCACCTATTGTATCCATTAGTCGTGTCCTCCTTTCTCCTCCTCCTCTTGAGTCTATCTCAGCCCATAGAACCGTATGGTAAAAAGCTGTGAAATTTGTCACACAGAACATTAACCATAGCAAATTTGGAGTCTCTACCTCAGTCCCTATAGCGCCACCAATTGTCAAAAGTTGCACTCATGTTTATGCTAATAACTTTTGGACTGTAAGGACAACATTCTTTTTTCCCCTCTGATTCCTTGGCTTAAAGGGTTAGTTCACCCAAAAATGAAAATTCTGTCAGTAATTACTCACCCTCATGTTGTTCCAACCATGTAAGTCTTTCGTTCATCTTCGGATCACAAATTAAGATATTTTTGATGAAATCTGACAGCTGTCTCACTCCTCCATAGGCTTTCAGAGGGACCCAAACTCGCCATCTACCGTACCGTAATCTAAGTATTACCGCCATCTACTGTACAAGATGACGTCCCGACATCATCGAGACCTAAATCACAATAAGTGTCGAATTCAATAGCTTACATACAGCGTCTTCTTCTGCTTATAAACAGATCGTTTTGCGCTTCCGGCAATGTTGGGACGTCATCCAGTAGATGGCGGTAATACTCCCAAGGAGTGAGCAGCCAGTAACAAGTAGTAGTAGAAGAAGAACGCCGTAATCTCAGTTCTCGCGCATGCGTCCTGGCGCTCCCGTGAACTCTCGTCAGAGGCCCACATTGAAGAACACTAATAGTTGGATAAAGTCGTTATTTTTGTTGTTTTTCCGCACAAAAAGTATTGTCGTCGCATGATAAACTTAATGTATAGCCACTGTAGTCACTTGGACTATTTTAACGATGTTTTTAATAACTATTCTGGGTCGGCGAGTTTGGGTCCCTCTGAAAGCCTATGGAGGAGTGAGACAGCTGTCAGATTTCATCAAAAATATCTTAATTTGTGATCCAAAGATGAACGAAAGACTTACATGGTTGGAACAACATGAGGGTGAGTAATTACTGACAGAATTTTCAATTTTGGGTGAACTAACCCTTTAAGATGATTAGATTGCTCCCAATGACGCCATTTTCTGAAGAACCTACCTTTTTGAACTCCTAGTTACTCAGATGTTCAAAATTTAACCAGATCATCGTCAGACTATGGCGACAAAAATTATGGAATTCAAGTTGATTCTTCAAAACGGTCTTGAATAACGCACAAACAAATACAAAGAGGAGGGCAAAATGAACGTGAGCCTATATCTCTGCAATGTATTCGTTTTCGTATTCTGACCAAACTTGGTGTGTGTTATGGCAACCATGACCTGAGGATAGCTGCATAATTTCGGCGCAGTGCCACCTACTGATCAGGAGATATGAAAAATATAAAATTGCCCATTTTGGGCATCTGCCATTTTGAATTGTCATAAAATGCTATATTTTACGATCGCATTTGCATATCATTACAAAACTCTGTATGACCTGTAGGTAGTCAAAGAGTTTAGAGACAGCGCCACCATGTGGTAAATTATAATGACAATCCAAAAAAATTTAACTTTTGACTAATTTTGCCTACTTTATTAAAAAATGGTTTTATTTGATTATTAGGGTCATGCCGACAACATAAATACTAATTTTGCCATGGAGTCCATGAGTCGGCCAAACATCCTCTGTCATTTTGATTTTGACATTATGATTTTCACAGTTTTTGAGTGGAAAAAAGTTCACTCAAGCTTGTTCACCTTAAAAAACCTGAAGTTCAAACAGATTAAATCCAATATTTGGCAATAACATGGCATAATGAGAGATGTATAAGTAATTTTTCACAGGTTGGTCATTTCTGACCGGACACACCAAATTAGGATTTTCAACGCAGCACAAAAATACCAAGTTCTGGCATGAAGCTCTAGATGGCGCAGGCTGATCCTCAACTCAGGTCCTTAACTCATTTGGTAGTGATTGCATCCTCATCTACATAGCTCAGCTGATTGGTTGCTGTTGTATCAGTGGCTCAACGTTCAAACAAATACCGGTAGTGTTGCTGTTAGCAGTCTGCAGCACGCTCTCAGAAACCCTTCACCTTCCCCAGCTCCACCTGTATAGATCTGTTAACGGGGGGTTATTTCATGTGTTTTACATGCTCTCAGCAATGCCATGCCAATCGCTCCGAGAGTTGTCATGACAGTAATGGTTGTTATCATGTAGTCTTTTTATTTAAGTGTGCTCGCTCTCTTTGTGTTTTGTAAAGGACGTTCGCTTCAAGCTCTTCTCCAATGGAACTTTGCGCATAAATAACGTGGAGGTGTATGACGGCCATATTTACAGCTGTGAGAGCAGAACGGAAGCAGGAAAACTTATCGCCCAGGCACGGGTCTATGTACTCGGTGAGGAACATTTGTTACGTGCTGATTGTTGTTTGGTAGTGTGTTTTTTGTTTTTGATTGCCTGAATGTCAAAGGGGCTGATATAATGCCTATATATAAAACTACACTTCTCACCAAGTGCTCGCTGTTACGGTATCTGTTTCAGAGCGTCTGAAGTTCACGCCGACGCCGCAGGCCTACCAGTGCCTGGAGTTCAATAAGGAAGGGAATCTGCAGTGTTCTGCCAAGGGCCGACCGATCCCCACCATTCGCTGGATCAGGACAGGTCTGCAGAGAAATAAAGATGCAACTTTACTACTTTGTGAATTGTTACCCCAACAGCTGCCAAAATAAGTGTGTGGAATATTGAATAAACCTAATGCTTAATATCTTAACTTTATAAACCGTGAATCCAAAACATATTTGCACACCGAAGTCATAATTTTCAAGGTAAACATTTCACAAAAGTAAAATTATTTAAACAGTTCTGACACTTTGTGATTCTCAATGATTGGTGAAACATGTTCATAGTTAATGTGATGAACTGCACTTGTGGTTACACTGCTAAGACAACTGTGTGATCTTGAGGGAAAGTGATGCATCCAAGTTAGCACTGAGAAAAACGTACGCAACCCGTTACTTGGTTTCATATTTTGTTACCTAATGAAGCGATATTCGGACATTTTGCGTGACTTGTCCAGAAATATTTTGATGCCACTGTACGTGTTACAAAAGGTTAAACTAGGGCTGTCACGATTCCTCGATTAGATCAAGTACTCGATAAAAAAAAAATCTCAATTGCAAGTTACGCAAAATACCGGAAGTGGCGCGCTCCACAGACAAGAATCCATGAACCGCGTTATTAGGCCGTTTTCTAAATATGCGAATTGTTGTTCATCGCGATTTCCAAATAAAAATTTTAGCCTTCGCTCTGAGTTGCATGTTTTGATGTCCGCATGTTTTGATGTCCACATATTGCTCTTCAAGATAATACAGTGGCTGTAGCATCTGATTCGTTAAGTAGCCAAATATCAAAGATTAAGTAAACATTTGATTTAAATGTTGTTTGGCCTATTTTAAACAAGGATTTGATCTGCTGTAAAGTGTAACAACACCAGGCCGTTGTCGCCATCTGCAGACATTTGTTGTTATACATATTGTACGTAAGACGATTGTTTATATTGCTGTATGTATTTTAACAGTGTTGTTCTATGAAACCATATGATTAGTTGCTTTTGATACTTTATTTGAGCCAAATATTATTGCCTCAATGTATTTTAAGTCATTTTAAATGCTTAAAATTTTTACCACAAAATATCCAATTACTCAATTGATCGTCAAAATAATCGTCAGTGACAGCCCTAAACGAGATATCTAGTTTATGTGATATCTAGATATATAGTCAAATATCCTTTAAACCCCTTCCCTTTTAACCTTTCAAAAAAGCGTCACTTGTTTTTTTTGTTTTTTTTAGCAAACTTTGGCAGATCTAGTGATTATTTTTAATCTGAAGCTGAAACTAGCATATCTGATTTAGCTGCAAGGTCCCTTCTCTGGATTCTGTCAACTTTATGTAATTTTCATATGAATATTGTGACAATTTACTTTTTTTATCAGCTGTTAGACGTTATAAAAAACGTAGGATTCGGTGTAACCTCAAATCATATTTAGGTTATACATGACTAACATTTTAATGAACTTCACCACTTGGTTAAGAAATTGTGTGTCCTTGAAATTGGAAACAACTTGGTGCTGGAAAAATTGATTTTGATGTAGTGAGTGTGTGTGTGTGTGTGTGCAGATGGCAGTGATATCCCAGTGTCGGTGGAGCAGCAGAGGGGCACACTGCACTTCACCAAAGTCACACGGGCCGACGCGGGCAACTACACCTGCCTGGCCTCCAACGATCAGCAGGGAGAGATCAGAGCCGTCGTCCAGCTCACCGTCGCAGGTACAGCGGAAACACGACTTCACTCCAACACCAGAGCTAGCTGTGGCTGATAGAACTAATCCATGCATTTCTGTTTTGGAAATATCCCTTGATCTCCATGTTTTTGTTTCCTTTTACTCTAACTCCTTTCCCATTCATTAGTTTATGTGGCGTTTAAGCTCAAGCCAGAGAATACCACAGTATATCAGGGACACACTGCAGTACTTCACTGTCAGGCCACTGGAGACCCTCATCCCTTTATCCAGTGGAAGAAAAAAGACAAGTTTCTGGAGGCAGACAAGAGCAGGTAAATCACAAACATTATCAAAATTTCGGCTTTCTTGAGTTCAAGCTGAAGCGGGTTCATTTGGAGATGTCAGATCTTACGAATTTGAACATTTCAGTGCTGATTCTTCTTGATTTATTTCTAATTCAGATTCCAGAAGATGCCCAACGGCTCTCTGGTCATTAATGACGTCAGCACGGAGGACACTGGGAGATACACTTGCATTGCAGGGAACAGCTGTAACATTGCACACACTTCGGCAGAGCTCTACGTTGTGGGTGAGTCCGACACCCTCCACGTTCTTCAATTGTTAGTTAGGAGCCATCAAATCTGTTGGATTTGTTATTTTCTGGATGGGTGTCCATTGCAGCTCCAAAATCTGGAATGGTTTTACAACTTGGCTCATGGTATCAACACCTGTCATGCCAAATTTAAGGTTTATTGCAAACGCTCTGGCACCACCAACTGTTTTCATTTGCATGTACGTTTAAAGTCATTTGATTTCAATGATTTGCTCCGCCACATTTTTCCAATGTCACCAAGCACTTATTTTTAATTCCTTCTGGTTATATTTTGGTATGCATCACCCAGTTTTTTTATCATCCAATTCCTTATGGATTAAAGTTGTTGTTTTTTTTATAATTATTGAATTCATTTTCTCTTTAGAATGTGTAAATTGCAAACCCTGAACTTAGAAGTTTAAAAAGTATGTTTTCAACAAAGTTCAATGGCATTCTTTGGCTATTCCCTAAATTTTGGTCCAATTATGTTGAGTCTATCCTAGTTAAGTTATTAAAAGCTGTTTTTAAGTTACCTGAGCAATCCCAAAAAACACACAAAATTATATGTTTGAATACTTTGTTACATTTAATGACTGAATTAAATGATCTTGAATGCCAACTTTCAAGTTCGACCATATTGCCTGTCTAGCATTTAGAATTGTGTCAAATTTAACTGTGAAGACACCAAACTGAAAATAAAGATGCATTCATTAGAGAAATTTCACGAACAAAAAAAGGTCTGTTGTCAATAGTTTAGCATTGTATGAAGCACAGCTCACACAAGTCACTGCAAAATCTGTGTGACCAACTTGAACTAGTTTCAAAATCTGTGTGAATAAATTCCCTATTGAGATGACTGGGATTTCACCCACTCTTGCAAACTCTTCTAACTCTAAGAGAAGATGTTTTTAAGTAAAGACTGAAGGAGTTGTTGAAGACTGGTGATGTTGAAGTCATGTGAAGTGGTGTAATTCATTTTAAATCTAACTTTGGCATTTACTTTTGGAGATTTGTATTTATAAATTCATAAAAGTTGTTGATTTGTGAAGATTTACCATGATGAACAAATTGTGTAAGAATCAAACTTTTGTTGGTCACAGAGCTTATTTTCTGCACTATTTAAAAAAACAATTGGACAAAAACACTGTCCTGCTGGTCAAACGTGCTAAATAATGGCTATTACTGCTTTAATCCTTTGAACCAATTACAATTGTTGTCCTGCTGTCCCCTAATTTTTTGGGCCTTAACCGCTCCTTGCAGCTGTGTATTTAACCAAGTTTGGTACTATTTGGTTCTTTGAAACCTTATAAATACTGTAATACAGTTTCAAATGGACAAGCACTTTGAAAGTTCACCCTAAACTAATTTTGGACTGTCTCGGACATACCAACTCAATTTCCAGATTAAGTTGAATTACAAACTATTTAAGTCTAGTGGCGGTGGTGACTTCAAAGAAAGGAGAGGTACTTGACATTTTCTGTGTTTTGTTGAGAGTTCAGGACTGTTAGATCCTAATTGAATGTTCGTGCCAGTGTGTCACCTGATTCCTAATAGGAGAATATTTAAGTTGGGATCAAAAGAGATTCAGGAGTGAAACCGCTCTCCATCTAAAAACCTGGTGTTTAATGCATGTTTTTGTGTGTGTTTGTGGTTATCTACAGAAAAACCAGTGCAGCACTCATTAGCAGATGATGAAAAGACGCCTTACAAAATGATCCAGACTATTGGTCTGTCGGTGGGGGCGGCAGTCGCTTACATCATCATTGTGCTGGGTCTCATGTTTTACTGTAAGCAGAGACGCAACGCCAAGAGGCTCCAGAAGGGGCAGGACGGAGACGAGCAAGAGGTGGAATGTCTCAATGGTGTGTGTGTGTGGTGGTAACTTTTGTTAGCATGCAATCATCTGAATAAGATTGAATCTGTTCTCTGATGCAGTTCTCTGATCAACCCATAGGGGACGTGCAACAGAACGGCCACACCACAGCAGAGATCCAGGAGGAGGTGGCGCTTACCAACATGGCTGCCACCGGAAACAACAAACGCCACAGCAATCAAGACAAGCTCCAGTTCCCCCGAAACAACCTGCACACAATCACGACACTGGGTACAGAAACTGCCCCAAACCACACACGCTTTAACATCACGGCAACACTTTACAATAAGGCTCATTAGTTAACTACCTTAGTTAACATGAACTAAGAATGAAGAATACTTCTACAGCATTTATTAACCTTCGTTAATATTAATTACAACATTTACTAATACATTATTAAAATCTTGTTAACATTAATGCACTGTGAACTAACATGAACAATCAATGAACATCTGTATTTTTATCAACTAACATTAACAAAGATTAACCAACACCGTAACAAATGTGTTGCTCGTTGTTAGTTCATTTTAGTTAATGCGTTAACTAATGAACCTTATTGTAAAGTGTTCCCAACATCACAAGTGTTCAGCCAAAACGGGTCGCATTTGCATTTACCCTACGACAGCGGTGTGGTGGTCACATGCCTCATCGCAGAAAACGAATCGATCTACATTGTGTTCCTCATCTTGTAGGTAAAGGAGAGTTTGGCGAAGTGCTGCTGGCGAAAGCAAAGGCCAGCGAGGATGAGGAGGAGATGGTTGTGCTGGTGAAGAGTCTGCAAACACGCGACGAGCAAATGCAGTTGGATTTCCGTCGCGAATGTGAGATGTTTGCTAAGCTGAGCCACGCTAACGTCGCTCGACTGCTGGGCCTCTGCAGAGAAGTGGAGCCGCATTACATGATCATGGAGTACAGCGACATGGTGACTACAGCTCCACACTACATATCTGTCCATCTGTCTGTCTTTACACTTCATCCCTTCATCACTCGGTCCATCCATCCAACCTTCCTGTCTGTATCTATCTATCTCTGTCTATGTCTGTCTGTCTGTCTATCTGTCTCTCTGTCTATCTGTCTATCTATCTATCTATCTATCTATCTCTGTCTATGTCTGTCTGTCGTTCTGTCTGTCTGTTGTTCTGTCTGTCTGTCTGTTCTATCTGCCTGTCTGTCTATCTATCTGTCTATCTATCTATCTGTCTGTCTGTCTGTCTGTCTGTCTGTTCTATCTGCCTGTCTGTCTATCTATCTGTCTATCTATCTATCTGTCTGTCTGTCTGTCTGTCTGTCTGTCTGTCTGTTCTATCTGCCTGTCTGTCTATCTATCTGTCTATCTGTCTGTCTGTCTGTCTGTCTGTCTGTTCTATCTGCCTGTCTGTCTATCTATCTGTTGTTCTGTCTGTCTGTCTGTCTGTCTGTCTGTCTGTCTGTCTGTCTGTCTCTGTTGTTCTATCTGTCTATCTGTCTGTCTATCTTTCTGTCTGTCTGTCTGTCTGTCTGTCTGTCTACATGTCTGTCTCTGTTGTTCTGTCTATCTTTCTGTCTGTCTGTCTGTCTGTCTGTCTGTCTATCAATCGTCTGTCTACATGTCTGTCTGTCTGTCTGTCTGTCTGTCTGTCTGTCTGTCTATCAATCGTCTGTCTGTCTGTCTGTCTATCAATCGTCTGTCTACATGTCTGTCTGTCTACATGTCTGTCTATCTATCTGTCTGTCTGTCTGTCTGTCTGTCTTTCTGTCTGTCTGTCTGTCTATCTATCTATCTGTCTACATGTCTGTCTGTCTGTCTGTCTGTCTGTCTGTCTATCTGTCTGTGACGAATGGTTTTATTCTAGTTGTATTTTGAAGTGGGGATTGAAATATTACTTCCTGAGAAGCGTTTCTCCTGGTTTGGTTTAATTCTGCTGTGTGTGATTTTTCAGGGTGATCTGAAGCAGTATCTGAAAGTGTCCAAGAGCAAAGATGAGAAAGTCAAAGTCCAGCCGCTCAGCACCAAACAAAAGGTAATAAATAACTATCTCTCGTCTCTCATATAAACACACACACACACACACACACACACACACACACACACACACACACACACACACACCAGGACCGAACCCACTCTCTCTCTGCCACCAGGTGTCGGTGTGTCTGCAGGTCGCTCGAGGGATGGAGCACCTGTCCAACCAGCGCTTCGTCCACCGAGACCTGGCCGCTCGCAACTGCCTCATCTCCGCCAAACGCCAGATTAAAGTGTCCGCTCTGGGCCTCAGCAAAGACGTCTACAACAGGTACAGTTAAACACAGCCAGAGCCACGACTTCCAGTTTTATGAAACGAGGAATGAAGGATTGTCCTGTGATCTGGGTTTGAAAGTAACTATTTCACTCACCGGGCTATTTGGCTACTTAAGTAACCGGCCATTCGGAACTTCTACTATATATATATATTTGGCTTACATGAACTTCCTCAGCAAAGTGAGTAAACTTAATGGTCATGAACGCCGCAGTTGATTTTTACCCGTATTTGGCGGGTGTTCATTTCAAACCCTGCCTGTAACGATTGTGCACTTCACGTGCACTGCTCCCCCTTGTGGTGACAGTCATCATTGTTTCTTTTGTGTTTGTGTGTCTGTTTCCACACAGCGAGTACTACCATTATCGCCAGTCCTGGATTCCTCTGCGCTGGCTGCCGTCCGAAGCCGTGTTTGATGACGATTTCTCCACCAAGACGGACGTGTGGTCGTTCGCAGTGCTCATGTGGGAGGTCTTCAGCTTCGGGGAGCTGCCGTACGCTGATCTATCTGATGATAAAGTCCTAGAAGGTGTGGGATAGTCTCGTGAACAAGCGAGATGGGTTGCAGATTGGCTCATGGCTGTGTTTGGTCCCTGACTGCGTGTGTTTGTGTGTCTGTAGCTCTGCAGGAAGGCAAGCTGAAGCTGTCTCCTCCTCAGGGCTGTCCATCTCGCGTGTTCAAGCTGATGGTGCGCTGTTGGGCCGCCAGTCCCAAAGACAGACTGTCTTTCAGCGACATCACCTGCGCCCTCAGCGATCTGCCCTCCGAAAGCAAAGTCTGAGAGGACCGGATCATCCGTCAAGCCATGATGGAAAAACCCTCCACCACAAAAATTCTGATTCAAGTGTCTTGTCTCGAGAAAAAAGACTTGTTTTATTATCAACCATCTCTTCCTTTTTTATATATATATATATACTGTATATGTTTAATAAAATGTTTTAGAAGGTTCCTCCAACATTTGGTTTTTAACGGGGTTTGTCTATCACTTCTCAGTTTGAGTTTGCCCACTCAAAACGAAGAAATGTAGTAAATGGTGCGTTTGTAATACCAAACCATGCACTGACCAATTTTATATTTTAGAAGGATTGTCTCGGGAGCCTCTTAATTTATTTAAAAGGTCCTGTTTGTTCAATGTACAGAAAGGTACTGTTTATATGACTTTTTTTTAATGATGTTTATGAGTTAAGCCTTTTTTTTATATATATATATATAATTCAGAAGTACTCATAGAAACAACTGTTGAGAAAACCATGTTTATAAAATGACTTTGTCATCGAGTTCAAATTTCAAGTGCCTGTAAAATGAAGGATGTCTTGATTTTTTTTTTTTTTTAGTATGCTGTATGTTACGACTTGGAAATGCCTTGAATGTTTTGTTTTTTTATATATATATACATTTATAGTGTTTTATTGCTTAGTAAGAGTCCAGTGTTTTATCTTGTAATTGCTACCCACACGTTACATATCGGTTTCTATAAAAGGCCAGAGGTATTCTTGACTCTGGGGTAAAAAGTGAACAAAAACTTCTGTCGCATACTCTGCTGTTGCAATAAAACTTCACTTTTAACAAAGCTTGTTTGATTTCATGTGATGTAATTATTATTTGTTTAACCAAATGTAACAATGAACATTTAAAAGGGACCTTTTACAAAGTCTTGATTTTGTTATTTGGGCTCTACTTGAAAGATTTCATGCTTAAATGTTCAGAAACACCTTATTTTCCCCGTATTCTCCGTTGTTGCAGCTCCTCTCTTCCCAGTCTGTCAGTAACGTTCTGTTTAGTTCCTGTCTCTATGAAGCCCCTCCTTCTGAAAAGCACACTGTGCTCTGATTGGTCGGCTGGATCAGTGTGTTGTGATTGGTCAAGCGCTTCGAGTGCTTTTAGGAAATGTCCCGCCCCTAATTACCATAACCGCCAGTTTAATAAAAAAAACTAAATTGCAGCTGTGTCTGAAATCACATACTCTCGAGTAGTTACTTATTTTGAATAAGTAATTAATTCACGACTGCTAAAAAAAAAGTATGTTCTATATAGTTAAGTGTGTGTAGTATGAGTGTAATCTGGACGTACTACATTCACTGAACTGAACTGGTTGCAGTTCCACTCTGGCTCCACATGAGGGCGCTCACAGGACGAGTGCAGAATGACTGGAGGTCTATGGCGCTATACCCCTCAAAATCCACTTTTCTCAGGATATAATTTTTTGTCTAGTAATTTGAATGTTGTATTCGAAAGGAGATGCAAAGAAATTACACATTGCTGGGTGTTAGATTTTTTAGAGTCACTAAAATGTCAATGACGTCATACACATCGTACGACCAGAGATACTGCTTTACGGCAATCCTTCAGTCACTTTGGTGCTTTCGCGCTCGGCACTTTCTTTCCTCTCGACTCGAGGCATCGACAACACAGCCGACACAGGTAAACACACGTGCTAGAAGAGTTTTTGTTTTGTTTTAAAAGACCATCAAGCGGTATCTCTGGTCGTAATCAGTCCTTCACTGACCAATCAGCGTTCATTAGCAGAATGCTAGCGTGTTATGGGCAACAACAACTCAACCTGTAAGAAATCGAAAGGACATAAGTACTCGTTCATTCAACTTTCGACCTAAAACCCATGTTGAACTTGCAAAACCTACAATCAAATCTAAGATTTCTCAACGGCAATCGGGTGAAAGAGACACATTTAGCCGTCTAGCTCCATAGACTCCCATTCATGTTGCACTCATGGGCGATCGCCCCCAGTGGAGCTCTGGTGGAACTACAACCAAAATTCGGTACAATAGGACTTAATAGGGAGTGGCCAGGCTCTCCATAGACGGGCTCTGATCGTATCAACACTTCAGAATCTCACTGGTAGTAGTAGGTAATCCGGGTACGTTTGCCTACTCTTTTATGAGCCCTGAGAATTCAGACACTTCTTTGCAGCCTGCTAACAATCAGCCAGGCCCCGCCCCCTTATTTTGCCTATGCCTTGGGTGGGAATTATTTAAATGAGGAATATTGTAACGTGTTCATACCTGGAAGAAAACTTAAGACTACAATGGAGGCGTTTCAGGGAGTTCAGAAACACTGACACTGATATAGAGAATAACTGCCTTTGCAGAGCTTTTTCATGCTCACACAGCAACATTACACACTAAAGTAAGATGAAGATGGAAAAAGCATAATAAGTGCTCTTTAAAACCTGTTAACTGGCTAACAGTATCTTATTATGTGCACATAAACTCAGGGTCACTACCATGGCTTTACCGTCCTCATGTTCAGACAGGACAGTATAGGCTTCTATGAGTTGAGCTCACTGACTCCCTCTGGTGGCGGTAGCGGTTGCACTTCTCATTCCACACTGAAACTGCAGCTGGACTCTATTCTCTCTGAAGTGCTCATGTTCAAAGAAGTGAGGGCTGGAGTTTCTCATTCTCTGAAGGAAATACATTTGTTCTTGTTCATGAGCTGTTTCACTCCGATATACAGCAAATCAAGTATACATTGAAAATCAACTTTTTAATGTTGTGTCTATGTGGTGATTTTAATATGCTTTAAGTGAAACCATGTGTAAATTCATAAGTCGACACCATTGCTGAGTATTTTCTGCTTAAACCTGCAGTGAACCAAAGACAGTCTCAAAAACACGGTTCGAAATCGCTGGTGTTTCTGACGTCACTTTTTTTTTTTTTTTATTAAACAAATGCAACAACAGCATTTAACATGAATGAAAAGGAGCAGAAAGAAGTCAAACTCATAATGTCTGCCCCCCTATCAACACAAAATCATTTACAATTCCAGTTCATTTGAGCTGTCTCGTGCAGCCGTCTCTTTTTCTAAGACATCAAAACACAAAAGTACATCAATAAAGTTGATCTGCTACTCCGCAGGATTATATTTCTGCAACATTGATAATTTAACATACTTCTTAAACACATAAATGGACTTAGAAGTTTTAATTTTACAATCCAGATTCCAGACTGCTCCACGAACTGACTCCTTTGATTGTGACACATTGTTCCTTCACAGCCGACTGGAACCTGGGTTTTGTAAAACCCTTTTAGTTCATATCTACTTTTCCTCTTGGTGAATCTGTTTTGCAAATTGTTTGGTATACTTTCCAGATGAGCTTTATACATGGTTTTTAGAAGGTTATACTCTACTAATTCATTACATTTCAGTGTTTTTAGTTGTATGAATTAGTTGGATCTCTGTATCCACTTCCACTGGTAACTCTAATCGCTCTTTTCTGTAAAAGTAAAATTGGATTAATGTATGTTTTGCAGGCACTTCCCCACACAATAGGTAAGATATGGAACAATCAATGAGTTATACAACAAAAACAATGCATTCTTATTTAGAGAATCTTTAACTTTATGCAGCACAGCTATTATTTGGGATACCTTTACTTTGATATTATCAATATGTGATTTCCATGTCAAATGTCTGTCAATCATAATACCTAGAAACTTAATCTCATGTGCCCTTTCAATTTCTAACCCGTTAATAAACAATGACGTTTCTCGACATATTTCCTACAAAATATCATACATTTAGTTTTGCTGATATTTAGGGACAATCTATTGGCATTGAACCACTTCATAATCTTCTGAAATTCATTCTCTGCGATTTGTAGGGCATCTTTTATATTTTTTCCTGAATAGAATAAAGTGGTGTCATCCGCAAACAGAATGCACCTAAGTAACTGAGACACAGACACAATGTCATTTACATATAGAAGATAAAAAGTATAGGTCCTAGGACCGATCCTTGTGGTACCCCGCAAGTCATGTTACAATTTTTAGACTTTATGTTGTCAATTTCAACAAACTGACTTCTGTTTTTTAAATAGCTGGTAACCCATTGGTGTGCCACACCTCTGATACCATATTTATATAATTTATGCAACAATATCTTGTGGTCCAGCGTGTCAAACGCTTTTTGAAGATCCACAAAGATGCTTACTAAATAGTGCTTTTTGTCTATAGCATTGGTGATTTCTTCAGTTAGTTCCATAATTGCTGTAGCAAATTCATTTAGAAATGTATTCAATCTAATCGCAAATAACTTCTCCAGAATTTTAGAGAGCTGTGGAAGTAATGATATTGGTCTATAATTAGAAAATTCCGATTAATTACAAACTACCTTGTAACCAATCAGATCAGCGTGTGATCGTCAACGAGTGGATCTCTGAGCTGAGTGAGTGAGCTTCAGACAGTGACGCCAACGCTCCACTGTTCGCGTTACAGGAAAAGTCGTGAAAAGATGTTTTACCACTGGTTTTATATTATTTTGTAACAAGGCAGACATTTTAAAGGGATAGTTCACCCAAAAATTTAAATTAAAATTTTATCATCATTTACTCACCCTCATGTTGTTCCAAACCTGTATGAACACAAACGAAGATATTTTGAAGAAATACTGTCAGTCAGTAACCAGACAGTTGATGTATTGTATTTTTTTCCTACTATGAAAGTCAATGGCTACCGTCGACTCAACTGTTTGATTACCAACATACTTCAAAGTTTCTTCTTTTGTGTTCAAGGAACTCATACTGATTTGGAACGACTTGAGGGTGAGTAAAGGATGACAAAATTTCCTTTTTGTGCGTGTGAACTATTACTTTAAGTGTGCTACTCCTAAATCAGCATTTTTTTTCTGCTAAAATTGTTGCACACTTTCTAAAACTCATATGACGGCTCCCCCTGGCGGTGTGGAGGATGTTTTATTCAGAATCTAGTTAATGTGTTTCCAACATACAATTTAAATGAAACATGATTAAGAAATTTAGACTTAGTTATTCTTACATTGTTGTGCTATATCTAGCATTATACTTTTTTTTGCAGTACTGTTTTAAAGCCGTTAGGTGGTGGTGTAGATCAAATGTGGACAAGCATATTATAGTGTCCTGCTTATTTTAAGAGACAGAACATTTCAACAGTGTATATAGGTTCATGCCCTTTTCCCACACACTATAGTCTCAAATAATTTGGCAATATAGGGCTTGCCATGACAAAGCTTCTGCAAGTGATATTATAAAACGAATTATTTATAGTAAATAGGCGTTTAACACTTAAATAGCTGCATTGATCATTTTAAGACAGAAGCACTGAGCGCTATCATTGTCCTCCCCCTCCGTGTGTGTGTGTGTGTGTGTTTCTATCAGGGTGGATCAATGCAGGAGCCTGAGCTCCACACACACACACACGCGCGCGCGCACGCACACACTCGTCCTGTCCGCGCATCCGCAGCGTCGCGCTCGCTCCGTCTCTCTCTCTCTGTATCGCCCGCGGCTGACGCGCTGACGCGGGCCGCTCCTGCTGGATATGTGCATGTTATAGTCGTAGGTTGAAGGCCAGGAGACATGCCGGTGTGAAGCGGGCTCAGATATCTGTATCTTCCGCGTTATCTTCGCTAAGCGCCGGTGCGGAGCGCGCGGCCTGTAAACACAAGATGTCGACCAGAACGCCATTGCCCACCGTCAACGAGCGCGACGCCGAGAATGTAAGTCAATGATACAACATATCAGTCTGCATGAATATTCATGATTACAATGCATCTGTGCTCGGTTGCGTCCTTGTGTTTTAGCTGACGCTTACACAAGCGTTTAATGCTTTAATAAGCCGGATTGGTTGAATATATGCTCGTTTGCCTTCTGAAGGTTTGATAGTCATATCTAGTGTTAATTTAAAGCCGTTAATAGAGCTATATCTGCTTTATAGCTGTGCATAATGGTCAGGGACGTTCAGGTGTATATGATGCCTCCATGTCCTGGGTTAAACATTCAGCACAGTGATGATCCTCATCACATCACATGTTATCCCATCATCTGTCCCACCTCATGCTTCAACGTCCCGGCACCAATTTCAACACTGTTTACTACATTGTAATTAATATGTAATAAGCTTGGTGGGCCTACTCTACTGTTTACTTAATAAGGGTTTTCAGGATGAACAGTTATGCTTCATAGAGTTTAATGACAGCAAAAGGGATGTAGGAAAAACAATACTGGAATAAAATACAGTTATTTTACAGTGTACTTCATAAAAAAATATATATATATATATATTATAATACGCATTGTTTATTATCCACTGACAAAGCTTTTGGTAGATTTACAGGCTGACACAAGGGTAGTGAACACATGAAGGAAAATTTTACCCGAAAATGACAATTTACTTGACTTTGTTTCTAGCGATTAATATTTCAGCGTGAATTTGGACCAATGAGATTTAACCGTGGGTGGGGCTACACGACACAACTGTACACAACTGGATAACAATAATGTGTAGTATGTACTATGTGTAGTATAACAAGTAGGATGTATAGTATTCATAAAAGAATAGGCAAAAGTACCTGGGTGATCTACTAGGCTACATCGTCCAAATTACATTCCTACACACATCCATAGAACATACTTTTTTAATGGTCGTGAAGTTTTAAACAAATGTAGTATCTAGGCTAGTATACATACGCAACTCTTTTACATACTATTACATTATTCTCCAAAAGGACAGAATAATCACCATAAAAGTGTGCTATATTCCTAGTCTTCAGAAGCCATCCATTTCCCCCCACCAAATTTAATGAAGATATTCCACTTTGGTCTGAGCTCTTAAATCTTTTTAATTGGCCTGGCAGAAATATTGCTCTCTCCCGAACTGAATGTGATTTGAGAACACGAGGAAAACGCAGTGTGGTTTTGGGATTTATTTTTGCATTTTTGATGCACAAAAGCTCTTCACTCCTAGAGGAATGATCATTCGGGAAGGATCTTGATCAGGGAGTTATTGGAGAAAAGAGGCCGTGTAAAGTCTTATGTTCCCGTGGGCTTAAAGTCATCTCGGGTTATAGGCCTGCAGAGCTCAGATTATGTAAAGGATTCCTGCACTGGTATTGTTGAGATCCTGCAGTGATGCGAGACACTCAGTTAGTCTCAGGTCTGTGGCCTGTGGGAGAATCTCTATGTCTGGCTGATAATGGTCGCACAGGGGCTGTTGACTCGATCATGTAATTACAGGCTGTGATTAATGAAAAGCAGAGGAACGCTCCGAGGTCGTCTGGGTTTGTCTTTAGTGCTGAATCAGTGATCGCTGGCATCACCTCTGGACATCACCATGTTATCGCATTTCAAGTTACTGCATGTTAAATGCCATTTAAAGATCATGTGTGAACGGGCCCTTTCCTAAAATACCGGTAAATCAGTTCTGGGAATTTTAAGGCATGAGAAGTTGTAACATTACCGGTATGAACAATGCATCGCAGTTCTGAGAAAAAATATGTTTCTAGCAGTTACCTCAAACTATCAAATATCTTCTTTGTGTTCTGTAGAAGATGAAAAGTCATACAGGTTTGTGACGGCGTGAGGGCGAGTAAATGATGACTAACCCTTGCAGTGCATTATGGGTGTTGCAGACACCTCATTTTGAATGCAGTGAGATCATGATATAAATTCTGATGTGGGATTACAAGCCGTAAGAAGAAGAGTTTGAGTTGGTCATCAGATATTGGGTCCTGGTTTGCATTCGCTGTTGTCTTTTCTCACTGAGCCTGAAGTTGCAGACGGGCTGATGTGTGTGTAACAGGAATGAGTGTGACGGGCTGATGTGTGTGTAACAGGAATGAGTGTGTCGGGCTGATGTGTGCGTAACAGGAATGAGTGTGTCGGGCTGATGTGTGCGTAACAGGAATGAGTGTGTCGGGCTGATGTGTGCATAACAGGAATGAGTGTGTCGGGCTGATGTGTGCGTAACAGGAATGAGTGTGACGGGCTGATGTGTGCGTAACAGGAATGAGTGTGACGGGCTGATGTGTGCGTAACAGGAATGAGTGTGACGGGCTGATGTGGGGCTGATGTGTGCGTAACAGGAATGAGTGTGTCGGGCTGATGTGTGTGTAACAGGAATGAATGTGAGGGGCTGATGTGTGTGTAACAGGAACGAGTGTGACGGGCTGATGCGTGTGTAACAGGAATGAGTGTGTCAGGCTGATGCGTGTGTAACAGGAATGAGTGTGACGGGTTGATGTGTGTGTAACAGGAATGAGTGTGTGTTGGTCTGATGTGTGTGTAACAGGAATGAGTGTGTCGGGCTGATGTGTGCGTAACAGGAATGAGTGTGTCGGGCTGATGTGTGCGTAACAGGAATGAGTGTGTCGGGCTGATGTGTGTGTAACAGGAATGAGTGTGACGGGCTGATGCGTGTGTAACAGGAATGAGTGTGACGGGCTGATGCGTGCGTAACAGGAATGAGTGTGTCGGGCTGATGCGTGTGTAACAGGAATGAGTGTGTCGGGCTGATGTGTGCGTAACAGGAATGAGTGTGACGGGCTGATGTGTGCGTAACAGGAATGAGTATGTCGGGCTGATGTGTGCGTAACAGGAATGAGTGTGTCGGGTTGATGTGTGCGTAACAGGAATGAGTGTGTCGGGCTGATGTGTGCGTAACAGGAATGAGTGTGTCGGGCTGATGTGTGCGTAACAGGAATGAGTGTGACGGGCTGATGTGTGCGTAACAGGAATGAGTATGTCGGGCTGATGTGTGCGTAACAGGAATGAGTGTGTCGGGTTGATGTGTGCGTAACAGGAATGAGTGTGTCGGGCTGATGTGTGCGTAACAGGAATGAGTGTGTCGGGCTGATGTGTGCGTAACAGGAATGAGTGTGACGGGCTGATGTGTGCGGAACAGGAATGAGTGTGATGGGGCTGATGTGTGCGTAACAGGAATGAGTGTGACGGGCTGATGTGTGCGTAACAGGAATGAGTGTGTCGGGCTGATGTGTGTGTAACAGGAATGAGTGTGACGGGCTGATGTGTGCGGAACAGGAATGAGTGTGACGGGCTGATGTGTGCGTAACAGGAATGAGTGTGTCGGGCTGATGTGTGCGTAACAGGAATGAGTGTGTCGGGCTGATGTGTGCGTAACAGGAATGAGTGTGTCGGGCTGATGTGTGCTTAACAGGAATGAGTGTGACGGGCTGATGTGTGCGTAACAGGAATGAGTGTGTCGAGCTGATGTGTGTGTAACAGGAATGAGTGTGTCGGGAATGAGTGTGTCGGGCTGATGTGTGTAACAGGAATGAGTGTGTCGGGAATGAGTGTGTCGGGCTGATGTGTGTGTAACAGGAATGAGTGTGTCGGGAATGAGTTTGTCGGGCTGATGTGTGTGTAACAGGAATGAGTGTGTCGTAAAGCGCTGTCCTGGCAGAGGTCAAAGGGGGTTTGGATATCAGTGCACTTCTCTCTGTTATAATCAATGCAGCTGTCCAACTATAACACACTCTCTCGAATCCTTGCTGTGTGTGTGTGTGTGTGTGTGTGTGTGTGTGTGTGTGTGTGTGTGTGTGTGTGTGTGTGTGTGTGTGTGTGAATCTGGAGAATGAACAGCAAGTAGGTGAAAACAGGAGTTGAAGAGAAGGACTGTCTGCAACAGTGTTGTTTTGGTAATTGACTAGTCTAACTATTGCTTGAACAATTACTCGACTATTTGGCCGATTAATGCAACAATTCATAATCAACTTTTCAGCTTTTGCCTTCAGTTCTTGCTTAGCTGGGGACATTTAATATTCAACAATATTATTGATCTTCCTGCACTGACAGCATTATATGAGAACTGAACAGGGGTGTGTTTCCTGTACACCGCTGTTACTCGCTGTTACTCGCTTCTTCACTACCATAGTACGACGCATCGTTGGAGAAATCAACTAGCTCGTCACGACTGTTTCCCGAAACCGTATTGTCGCAAATTGGTCGTTCAACCACGTTGGTTAATGATGTCACGCAGGTGTTGGAGTAATAACTTCTTTTAATGAATCTGTTTGAGATCGAATTAACGCTAGATGTTTTGCTATAAATTACGGACATGCCATCTGACGACTAATTCTCAGTTTTCTCATATTTTGCTTTATTTCCAGATTGAATCATAGGCTCATTCTAACATAGTAGAGCACGTTCACACATGCACACTCTTCAAAAACGACGATTTAAATCTCTTGACAAACTAAAAGACGTAAATTACATTTGTGTGTATTCTAAATAAAAGATATAGATCTGAATGTCAGCTTGCTTATTTTGCTCAAGATAAGGATTTATTGAGTCCACATGTCATGTTTTGGGTTTTGTTTCTTGTTCTTGTCATTGTCATGTTTCTGTGTGTTGTCATGTGATTCCCTGTTTGTCATATGATTCTGCCACGTGTCTTGTCATTGGTTAGTAATCGTCTGACCATTGTTCACAGGTGTTCCTTGTCTTGTAATTAGTCTGTGTATTTAAGCCCTCATGTTTGCCCTATGTCTTGGTCGAGTATTGAAGGGTTCCTGTCTTGTTCTTGTTCTTGTTCTTGTTCTTGTTCTTGTTCTTGTTCTTGTTCTTGTTCTTGTTCTTGTTCTGAGTTTCCAGTTTCATGCCTCCTCATGCCTTTTTTTGATCACGTTTTGTTAGTAAATTGCATTTGGGTTCTCATTTCAACTTGCCTCCAGTGGACTAAATCAAGCCAGAAGGCAAACTAGAAACTCTGCTTCTAACCACAGGTCGAGAGCTGTCGCTCCAAACACACAACGTTGCGATGCTGTTTGCGAATGTTCGTTAGCACTATGGCTTCGGGAAACACAGACTCGTTGAACTGCTGAAAACGACAGAACTTGCGACCATAGTTGGCTAGCGATGCTTTCGGGAAACACACCCCTGAGCTGGACGATGACATCACGGTATTCTCCAGAGCGGCTATATATATATAAATGAACTAAATTAATAACTTTTTTACAACAAAAACTACTGAACTTATTTAAGCTGGACTGTGACGCTATTTTCTTCTAGAAACAAACTTTGTTGCATTATTTTCCTGTGATCTCTGTAAAGCTGCTTTGAAACACTCTCCAACAGAAAGTATGATAATCTCAGGTACTGTTTATGTGCTTTATTTAATGTTGAAAGCTTCTGTGTGAGTTTGAATATCATTTTGTGTGTTTTTTATAGCCGTACTGAAAGCAACTCCCCTCAGATCTTCAAAATAAATAAAAGTGAACAAGAACGTTCAAATTGTCAACTCATTGTTATTAGACAAGTGTATTCTATGACAACAATTGCAACTCAGTTTGTATTTTTAATAACGTATGATGTTATATTCAATATTCCTCTTCTGATTGGCTGTGATTTTTATAGTTTCCCATATGGGTGTAACAATATATCGTGTCACAATGTATCGCAATACAAAAATGCAACAATATGTATCGTGGATATTTCACTCAAAAGGTAAATTACTTTGCCTGAAAAAATTCAAGTTTAGAGAGTTTTAGTGTCAGTACTACATTAAACTACTGTATATAATGTTGAATATAATGTATAATAATGCAATGGGGGAATATTTGTGGGCCTGATAATGCCAAATGTCTGATGTTACCAGTAAAAAGTGGCTTACATTATTTTAAATATATCTAGTCAGTGACCGAGTGCAAACATATTCGTCTGAAATAATCCTGTATTTTCAGCTTCAGAATCATGAATATTGTTATTCTGGCGTCTCTATTGTCCTGTGCTTTGGGTTTCAGCACTAAGTCCAAGCCTATTCATTTACACACAATGAAATGCCAAATTTAGCATTTTAATCAACAGTACATTTTTTGTTAACCTTTTACCATATGTCTTTGAGTATCGCAATAATATCGTATCATGAGTTCGGTATTGTGATATGTATCGTATTGTGAGTTCGGTATCGTGATATGTATCGTATCGTGAGTTCGGTATCGTGATATGTATCGTATCTTGAGTCCGGTATCGTGATATGTATCGAATCGTGAGTTCGGTATTGTGATATGTATCGTATTTCAGTTCGGTATCGTGATATGTATCGTATCGTGAGTTCGGTATCGTGATATGTATCGTATCGTGAGTTCGGTATCGTAATATGTATCGTATCTTGAGTCCGGTATCGTGACATGTATCGAATTGTGAGTTCGGTATCGTGATATGTATCGTATCTTGAGTTCGGTATCGTGATATGTATCGTATCATGAGTTCGGTATCGTGATATGTATCGAATCGTGAGTTCGGTATCGTGATATGTATCGAATCGTGAGTTCGGTATCGTGATATGTATCGTATCGTGAGTTCGGTATCGTGATATGTATCGTATCATGAGTTCGGTATCATGATATGTATCGAATCGTGAATTCAGTATCGTGATGTGTATCGTATTGTGTGTTCAGTATCGTGATATGTATCGTATCGTGACATGAGGGTATCGTTACACCCCTAGCATAGTTGCGTCGCGTCTGGTGTGGTCACGGTGTTATCATGCATGCTAACTTATAATAAAGGCACAATCCTTAAGAAACATCTTACCTTATAATAACTTTATAGGTCAAGTTACATATTAAAACAAAAAAAAGTGTAAATCAGTTAAAAACAAGATTGTCCCCTTAATGTATACAGTGATGGGGAGATTACTTACAAATTGTAGTTTATTACTGAATACAGATTACATTATATAAATTGTAGTAACGTAATACATTACACATTTAGGGTCATATAATCTGATTACTTTCAGATTACTTTTACCTCACTTATCCTCATTTTTACCTCATAACTTATGTATCAGATTGATTTGAATAGGATAATTTTTTACCATATTGATTAAAAAAAATACAAAGAGAAAGAAAATGTATTACATTTTTTGTCATCAACCAAATGAAGGACACCCACATCTGTGTCTGATATTAATAGGACCATGTGGATTAGATATTGGACTGCTCTGCACACCCCCTTTTATGAAGTATGGACACAGTGAATTTGATGAAAAGCAACGTTTGTTGACATTTGTTGGTCTGATACCTTTAGGCTGTGTATTTTCAACACACTTGGGAAAGATAATAGTTCTGTAAATTGTGCAAGTGATCTCTCTATTGACTTTCATTGTTTGCTTAAGAACAAATCAGAAGCCAGTAGTGTGACCTTTGCTATCCGTATATCTGAACTCACACCACTAGACTGATGAGACAGTCTGGACGGGACCCTAAAGCCAAAAACACGCTCTACGCAAGTCCCTGCTGACCTCACTGAAGCATTCTTGTGTTATTTTGATGGTTGCAAACCTCAGTGCTCAGTGAGGTGAAGGAGTATTAGCTTCTGTGGCCTGGGGATGAGTTTAGAGATGAGAAGGCATTAGCATGTTGTGCTTTAACATGCGTCAGCGACGGACCCGAGTACTCAAAAGTGACAGATGCGTGATTTGACCTTTTACTGAATTTGAAATTCAGAAGAAACGATACAAAAAGGTGTCCCACATGCTGCTTTTGATTTGTCTTTTGTAAGACTGCGACTAACTATTATTTTGAATATATTCATGAGTATATTTTGATGTGATTTTCACAAAAATTTAATGGCCCCCAGAATATTTTGTTATATGAATATCTCAATATATGAAATGTGGGAATGTAGGCAAGTTTCATGTAAAAAAAAGCAAAATTTCAAACTTTCAAAATTTTCCTCTTTCTGCGCTCGCAAGTTTCGATTATTTTATATTAGAGCTGCATGATTAATCACAATTAACATGAAATGTCGCTTTGGATTCTTGTGATTATGAAATCGCAAAGGCTGCGATTATTTTTTGATGCGCAGCTTGTCAGTGAAGTACGGCTCAGTAAACGCTGCTCCACCTGAAAGCACTGCGAGTTTGAGTCACTTATAACGTGCATTTGAAAAAGCATTTATGAACCTCTTGTCCAACAAAAGACAACATGTATTAAATCAATCTGTCGATAGCCTCGTGGGCAGATGCGCCGACATGTAGCGCCGTTGTGCTTCGGGCGACCCGAGTTCGAGTCCCGGCTCGTGGACCTTTCCCGATCCCGTCCCCCCTCTCTCTCTCTCCCACCTCACTTCCTGTCGAGCTACTGTCCTATCCTAATAAAAGGCAAAAATGGCTAAAATAAATCTGAAAAACATTTAATAAATCATTCAAAGCATTTCAGTCTTCTGTTTATTCAGCTACAGACAGTATGACGTGTGTTATCTAGGAAAGAGTTAATGGATTAATCGCTTGATTATTCCTCGATTAATCGGATAAAAAGCCTGAGTTTATTTATTTTAATGGGAAAAAACCCATTCCACACCCTGCCCAACACTTCAGTGAAGTCTGCGAAGTTTAACGGAGAATCGCTTGCTGTCAGGAGGACGAACCTCTGTGCAAAATGGAAATACTCGGAAATACTCGCAAAATGGAAATTTGTAACATTTACAGATAAGGATATAACTAGTGGTCGACCGATATTGGTTTTTTGATGGCCGATGGCCGATATAAAGCCGATATTTTTATATATATTTATTTTAATCAATATTTAATAAATTAGAAATAAATTAGAAAACAAATCTTTAAAATAAACATGCTTTTATACTTTAGATGACATCTTCTTGAATCTGCAATCCTATTACAGTATTTTTCACAAAGTAATTGTTTAGAAATATATGAATATGTGAATAAAAAGAAGGTAAACACTGTAACAGGGCACTCAGTAATCCGGTAATTTCGTGCTGGTAATCATATTTTTTCAAATAAAGACAAGGTAATGCTAATTTTACACACAGCGCAGTGAAAACGATATGAATATGACACAGTTGGCAACTGGTTATATATCAGCATATTTCAAAATGAAGGATTTAAAGTTTTCGCTCGCGTCTCTTGTGAAGCTGATCTTCTGTTCGCATTCACTCACTTCGCACGGACCGACCGTCACTTACAGACAGTAATGCACACTTCACAAGATATCACAGCTGGATTCCATTAAATCTGCAAGGTTTGTGAAATTAAATGTTTATTAGATATTCAGAGATTTGTTTAAATGACGTAGATGCGCATTTGCTGAATGTTGACGGCAAATGATAAAGTATTTTAGCCTGATTGTTTGCCTTTTCTGTTACAAATAATATAAACGCAAACGCTTTACTTTACTTACTTCGCATACCATTTACTTTCTTTGTTTACCAGTTCTGTCTAACAAAGTATTAGATATGACTGACAGAGATCGTAAACTAATGAAGATGGAGAATGTGAGTGAGCGCTGTGTTCTCAGCGCCGCCCGTCAAAATAAAAGTCCGGAGCGCCGTCAAAATAAAAGTCCCGCTTCCAACACATCGCCAATCAGAAAAACTTTGGCCTTGGCGATATATCGGTCGACCACTAGATATAACTACATTATGCGCTGGGAAAACATGTCTCCAACGCATTAGACTGCACACATCATGTTTAGGACAACTTGGGTCATGAACTTTTATTGCGGAAGCTTAATCTGTGTCCTCCACTCCACCTTATAGTACCACTACCAGGACTTTCTTAGGTAAGCACTGTAAAATAAAGTGTAAGCCAATAATAATACATTTCAATGACTAGTTGTAGCAGCCCTATGTTTAACTAACTTGTTTAGCTTCTGAAGTCCAAAGTACACTGTGTTTTTTACGCGTACGCTAGCAATTATACACACAGCCCTTCAAAGTATACTCCATACGACATGTACGCATACACAGGTGATCGACGCATGCGCATTACGCCAAAGCACTTCCAGTACTTTCACTTAAAGTTGTACAAATGCTGGTACTTTCTATAAGAATTTTGCGTCAAGTGGACTTGACTGTTGTCAGAAAAGACAAGAGTGACCATAGAAAAATGCCGCTTAGCTCCCCCTGTGGTCACACTGAGAATGCAGTGCATAATGTGTTGCATTTGAGAATGCGATTATGCATGAAATCAGTGTTTTACATTTGTGTATCTGCGTATGTTTCGTCTTTAGACGGTAGAGTATGGAAGTGAAAGTGAGGCAGAGATTGAACAGAGCCATCATCATCATCAAAGCTAATGCGAGTCAGATGGCTTTGGAGAGCGCTTGCATTGGAAGGCTTTCTCTTTTACAACAGTTGCGTAAGAGAGGGAAGGCTGCGAGAGAAGGGAGTGCTTTTAAAGAAACGAGCGTGTGTGTGTGTGTGTGTGTGGAGAGGGGGGATGTGCAAACGGAGGTTGTACCTTGTGGGAATGTTGTGTCCAAGGCAGTGTGTTCATTGTCATGCTAAACCAGGAATGCCGACGCTGTGTCATGAAAGCCTTCAGTTTCATTTCTTCTCTCTTTTCTTCAGGATATTTTGTTTTTTGAAACATCTGTGACTCCTGATCAAACTTAAGCGCTCTTCCAAAAGCAAGTGAGCTGCCTGGCTGCCTTCTAAGGGCCCTTCCTTACACAGTGTGCGTTCTCTAGATGCAGCGCAGCAGAATCAAACCGAAGGCTTTGAGAGTCAAAGATGTCCGTCTGGAATCTGGCATATCGACGGAAAATTAAACAAAGATGGCAGAACTCTAACTGAAATGTAGCTGTAACTTTACTGATGGATGGTTTCTCAAACCGATCTTAGAACGGACAAACAAACAAATATTGGGTAAAATATATCCATAGAAATTTAATTGGAGCTATTTGTATCAGTGTTTATATTTGGGTCTTTGATGAACAAAAAGTGTCCAGGATAAAGAAAAGGAAAAATCTGTGTTGGTGGTTCAAGAAGAGCTGGAGTTTAGTCTAGCTATCAAGGCAAACTAATAGCATACTGTATTTTCCTGACACCGTGAATGAACGTGAGTGTACATCTTCATTTCAGAAAGTTGTTGTGGAGTCACACTACATGACATTTAACAATCTAAACATTGCCTTGTGATGGAAAGGTCAAATTATCTGCTATTTTAAGAGAGCTCGACACACACAGTCATGAGGGTCTGCAGGGGGTCATCTCTATGATATCATTTCCTGTTTTAACTCTTTTTTTTTTTTCTTGAAGTTGATTGCACCACATGACTTGAATTTGGACAAGTAAATATTTAAATATTAAAAAGCAGTTTTATTAAAAATGTATTTAATTTTTTTCTAATTATAATTATAACATGATCTCAGTGAAATAGGATTTTGGACATAGTTCTGCAGTCAGGTTTCAGGTCAACTAAGGTCATGGTGAAGCAACATTTTTAAGAGAATCTGAGAAAAGCTCGTTAAACTGTCGACACTATATAATATGACCTTGTGAAAAAGAAGTGCATTAATTGTGTTGAATATGCACTTGAAGTGTGCTTAAAATCTATTTGTAATACTTGTGTGTGTGTGTGTGTGTGTGTGTGTGTATATATATATATATATATATATATATATGCGTGTGTGTAGCAAAGTTCTTTGTTATGGGAAGAAGGAGGCGGGAGCCGGCGTACGTTCAAATACTTTAAAATAAAATAAACCAATACAAAATGAAAGTAAAGACAGCAGCCCCTCACGGACGACTGCTGCAACATATAGCCTAATAAAACAGAAACACAACACAACATTAATCCAGGGCTGTCTTCTCTCGATCTTCACTGTCGTCGCTCTTCCTTTATCCGCTCCTCCGTGAGATACGAGACTGGGGCGTCGCGCAGGAGTCGCTCATCATCAGTCACACCACCGGCCTCGTTCTGCTCGCATATTTTTATTTTATTTTAAAGAAACTACTTTCAGATAATATAATATTAATGAAATAAAAGGCCACTTAAGTGCACTTTCTTGACCATGGGCCCTATCACACAGGCGGAGCAATGCAGCTCCAGGGACGACACAAGTGTTTTGCTAGTTTCAGCCCGACGCAGTTTTCATTTTCACGTCCTGCGCCACATTGTTTAAATAGCAAATGCATTTGCGCTCATCTGTGCCCCATGGGATGCTGGTCTGAGAACCAGGTGTGTGTTCAGGCGCATTGTTGGAGCGTTGCTATTTTGAGGAACTGAAATAGACTGAGCCATTGACTTACTGAACCCTGCTCTAAAGTCAAGCAATATTTTTTTTGTTATTTAAAGAGCGATTTAGTAAAATGCGCCTATAGGCGGGTCCACAACGTGCATACACTCTGCTTATTACACACAGGGACGCACGGCAGCACACAAACTTGCCAAATATGAAAAATAAAAGGATTACAATGTAAAAGATTATTATTGTGTACAGAAAGATATGGTGGAATCCGGCTTGTCCTGTAGATGGTCTCGCTTTAACCTCACACACACACACACACACACAGCTTTTACCTTGCGCACGAGCAGATCCGTTTCGTCTCTGGAGACGCGTTCAGTTTTTCCGCTTGCAAATTCCATCACGTAAATAGCGTATCCGCCGTGGCGCGAGCGCAACTGGCTTTTAAAGGGAATAGAAGATGAGACTCTGATTGGTTTATTTCACGTTACGTCCAAAACACACCCATTACTCATTAAGAGAATAGTGACAACACTTTTAGACCATGCACCGGGAGCGCCGACCATTTATCCCGTCGTTAAACTAGCAAAAGTGTACTTTTGATATCACGTTACTAGGGCACTTGCGCCGATTGTTAAAATCAGGCCCTAAGTTTCTAAACACACTTCAGTACACTTTCAAAAAGTGCACTTTGTAATAATGTCACATTAAAAAGACTATACTAAAGCACATGCAAAGTACTTGATTATAATTTTAACCATCTTGCGTTGTTTGATATTACTAGAAATACACCGATTGCTATTATCTTGGCCATTCCGATTTCCTATTTTTTTTGTAAAGTGTGACCAGCCAATTCCCATTTTCTTTCAAAGAGCAAAACTTGACAACATATGCAAACAATAATCTACCTTTCTTCAATGCAACATTTTATTTTCATAAAAAACTATTAAAAAGACAGTAATAAAATAAGAACAAATAAACAAATTTCAAACAACAGCGCAAATAAATGCAATAGAATAAAGAGAGAAATTAAGTAAACACGACTTTAAGTTTTTCAGGTGGGAATTCAGGTAAGAAATACTATGGAAATTAAAGTAATCAAATGTACAATAACACTGGATAGTCTTCATTGTAAAAATTAAATACAGATTAATGCTTACAATTAAAGTTACAAAAGTTATTCAGCCAAGAGCAGAGAGAGATTGTATTTGTCTTTTGTTCGTTTATCATCATGACAGACATCAGCAGGTTTATTAGGCTGCTGTCACTTTAAGAGTTTATGCACGGGTCCAATATACTGTTACACAACTTGCGTTATCTTTCTCAACTAATTAGGTTCCAAAACTGACTGTGTTTAACTGATATACTCACCAAGACTCATCATTCATGACATCATTTTGTGTGTACTTGGCCGTTTAAGCGCAGTAAGCCACTCATTTTGGTACTTGTGACTCACAAGCTGTTTGAGAGGCGCTTTTGATGTGAGAGCGAAAGCTGCGGGAATTAGTCAAATTATACGCAACACAAGCATTATTTAACCAGAGCGAATGAGGATAGTATTCTAGTGTGCATATACTAATAATTCAAGAGCAGTATTTACAGAGTGATTGAGTTGGGCCTGTATATAAGCCTCCTGAAAGTGCAAAATCTGCTCCTGGGCAGCGTTCAGTATCATGTGTTTGGATCATTCGATACCTCGCTGACTCACCAGTTACACTGAATGCTGATTGTCAAGGCCTGCATTGGGCTTTCTGCCATTGGGCTCAAAACGCAAGATAATGTGGATCCTAGTTTCGTTTCTTGAGGCTTGAGGAGTGACTTATTCCACAAACCTCACGGTCTGAATGGTGCCGGTGTAAAAATAAGGGTTAGGAGTCAGATTTGGCTGCAGTGTTGAAGTGTGCTCAGGACGAGCAGAGGGAGACGCCAGATTTGAAGTGTTAAAGACACTTTTTTCGTGTTGAGTTTGCTCAGGGAGACGCCAGATCTCTGCTGACTGAAAGCTGTCATTGCCGTTATTTTGGGCGGCCAGATTCCTCCCTGGCATTAGGTTGTCTTTTATCAAAGCTCTGCATGCGTGTTTTAATGTCTTCCTTTTGAGAATAAATGGTTGCGTTTTGCAAAGTTGAATTCTGCTTGCATTGATGTCAAAAATGGTTTTTCATCCAAGACATCACTAAGACCTGCCAGTTTCCTTATTCAACTGCAAAAATAGAAAATAAACCAAATTTTATACTATTACATCCATAAAAGAAAGTTATGTCTTTACACCCAGGAATGTTTTGTGGTGCAACCAACATGCAGAGAAAAAACAACAACATAAAACAGGAAATTATATCATAGAGAGGACCCAGGAGACCCTCATGATTGTGTGTCAAGATCAAAAAACATCTTAGATAATTTGAGGTTTTAATGACAAGGAAAGGCTGTACAATGTCATGTGGTGCGACTCTTCGAAAGCTTAATATTTATGAATTAGGAATTCCTGTTATTTCAAAAAAAGCTTTCTGACTTGACAAATATGCTTAGAAACCTTTATAAAAGTAATGATTAGGATGGGTACTCTTAACGTGTATTCAAGATGTAAAGAAAATATGTTTTGCTTTTGTTGCGGCAAATAAAATTATATCACTGAATAAGAGACAAACATTTCCAATTGTCTTTGATTAGGGACTTGCAAAGGGACTGAAAATTGGTAAATTTCCAGAAACCTTCTGAAAATTTCCCCAAAATCCTGGAAAGTTTCCAAAAATTCTGGAAAGTTTCTTGAAACTTTGCAACCCTACTTTACATTATATTGAAAGTTCTCTTGAAAATGCCATAAAAGTTACCTCGGTTATATGGTTTCAAAAGTTATTTATGAAACCCAGAGTACATTTTTAGGAACTTGACACTAGATATTTCTATTTTTTTACTATTTTTTTTTTAAAGTTATACTGTATCGACAGCTTTTGTGGAATAATAACGTACCAAAAATACAATTATTTTGACTTTGTGCATGTTCATCTGCCTAGAAAAGAAAGTCCCTGCTAAAAGATGATTTTGGACAACTTTACAGCTCAAACAATAAATGTTTTTTTGCTGAATAAATGAGTCAAATTTAACGGAATATTCTATGCTTCACATTTACGCTTTTAAACCATCCCATAAACCATCATTACTGTAAACTGGGATGAGTGGAAACTAACATCATGCCACAAATGCTGTTGATAAAGCTTGAACAGTGTTGAACACTTGACATTCATGCCCTTAAACTCCCCTTCATTGTGAGGCGGTGAAGACGGCGTATATTGACCAGGGTAAATGGATGAGATGTTTATTGGGTTTCCTTAAAGTCGCTGTGTGGAACAATAGAGGAGACACAGTGGAAGTAAGACCACGAGGGAAGGACTTTTCTCTAGCGTTAGAGTTTTATTGTGTTATAAGACACAGGTCATCCTCAGTTCACCAAAGTCACAGGATGTTACTGTACTAGTGACTCAGCAATTATTCCCAACAGACTCTTCCAGTCACTGATTTCTGGACACTCTTCAATTCAGTCAGTTTGTCTTGAAAGTCCTAACATTGTGTTCCTTGTCAGGGTAACACTTTGTGTAGTTTGTGTTTGGGATGGGTTCGTAAAATTCCCCTTACCTGTTTTGTAAATGTGTGTTATTGATCTTATTGTAAATGACTCATCCATATATTTGACCTTGCAATGTTTTATCTAAACATCATGGAAGTAATCGAACTGGACCGTCCAGTGAAAACGACAGACTTCTTTCAGGTCACGCATTGCAGGACTCCAATCTTTTAGTGTGTTTAAAGGAACACGCCGACTTTCTGGGACTTAAGCTTATTCACCGTATCCCCCAGAGTTAGATGAGTCCATACATACCCTTCTTCATCTCCATGCGTGCCGTAACTCTGTCCGACGCACCCACCGCTAGCCTAGCTTAGCACAAAGACTGGAGGTAAATGGCTCCAGCTAGCATACTGCTCCCAATAAGTGAAAAAATAACGCCAACATTTTCCTATTTACATGTTGTGATTAGTATAGTCACAGCGTGTATGAATAACAAGTTCACATGAGACACAGCCATCTTCTAACCGTATATATACTGGGAATGCAGTTGGAGTAAATCACTCCGCAGAAGTAGCGGTGCTTCGCCTTCTGAGAATATAGTTCCCAGTATGTATACGGTTAGAAGATGGCTGTGTCTCATGTGACATGTATGGACTTATCTAACTCTGGGGGAATGAGCTAAAGTCCCAAAAAGTCAGCGTGTTCCTTTAAACCAAGCGGCAACCTTCCTGTCTCTCTCTTGAATCCAACACTGAAGTGACTTAAACTGCAGTTCATCGGCTGGCCACTAGAGACAGGCTGCAGAAGAGATTCAATCCCATAGACTCCCATTTTAAAATGCCCAACTTTACAGCAGAAAAAAACATGTTTACCGCCTGGTACTAAAAGTGGTTTTGGTCTATATAGCTAATTTTTCCCTTCATGGCGACTGTGAGGGGGGTGAATTTTTTTATAACTCATCCGTTTAAATTATATTAAGCCTTAAAGTTCTGCATAATTAAGGGCGTGGCCACTTGAGTGACAGGTGTATTGCCGCTTCACTACTAGCCGTTTGTCTGCTGTCTGTTAGCGGCACGTCACCTCAGCTAATCCGCCTCTTTGCCCACTTTCGTTTATCCGCGAGTAACGCGCTGCCAAGATGGCGACGGCCGGCTCCGCCCACTTTGGCCTTCAAAAATGCTCTTCAGAAAGCATCCATATCTTTTTACAGTCTATGGTTTAAACCAAGCTCATGTTCGTCTGCCTCCACTTTTGAGACACATCTCAACATATACGCTAGTCCCGCCCTAATGCAGTCTTACTGTTGCTGAATTGTGGGATTTGCTTGATATTAAAAAGTTAAACGAAAGAGAACTCAATTCAGTACTCCGTTCTGTTTTTTCTGTTCAGTTTTTTATTACAGATTTTTAATGTGTTTTTAATAATTGTTTGGAGATTTTTTTACTTGCATTAGTTAGCCTAATATGAGTTTTTGCTGTGGTATCGAAATTGGTATTGTGAAATTTGACTGGCATCTAAAATGTTTAAGCGATGAATTATGAGATGCAACTTCTCTGTTTCAGCATATTAACAACAGCATACTTTAAAGTCAAATGTATATATTGCGCTTTTCACAATACACTTTTCAAAGCAACTTTACAGAAAAAACAGGATGTTAATGTTCATCTTAATATCGTCAAAGTTGCATTTAGCTTTAATATAGTTTATTTTAAAGCACTCTGTTTCATGTGGTCTTTGTTAAAGTTCCTCAACCGGTTAAACTTCCCATTATTTGGCTATTTTGGATTTTGATGACTTTCAGGTCATGATATGATACAGTATGTAGCGAATATTAGCTCATTGTAGGTTTCAATACAGCGATAGTGTGGAAGCCGTGGTTTCTGAGGCTTTGACGGACTAGTTAGGTGTGTGTCTGGATACTTGAGCAGAAATAAAGTAAAGAGCATTGAAGAGTTTAGACATACACACACACACACAATAATTCCAATAGTAAAGATTCAAGGTTAACTAATGCACTGTACAATGTTTACTGTACATCGATGAGGAAGGAGAGAAGTTTTGTGCCCTTGCATCTGATTTTAATGTGAGCAGGTCTTGATTTTCCTTAATTCTTATTTTATTGATTGTTTTATTGGAGATGGGAAGTCATTTTCTACAAGGCCTTTCCATTCTTATGTAGCTTAACCAGTCATATAGTTTCATGACGTTGAAACAGAGGGCTTTTATGATGGCCGAATCATATCAGATTTCCTCTGGTAGACACAGTCTCAGGTAATGAAGCTTCGCTCGTATGGACCCAGCGCTGCGCTGGTAATGGATTCTGGTGTAAGTGCTCTCTGTGGTTTGGGATGAAGGTCTTCCACTTTATCCAGGAGCTTCTTTATATTTCTGATATAGATCTGTGCTGTGGTCTAGCTGAAGTTAACTAGCGCCCGCGCTTATTTCGTCATGTTGATGTTGCTGTTTGACTGAGCTCAAAGAGTCAATAACAGAACCAGGGAATTAACAGCATGAAAGTTGCTGGGAAACGGAAGTTGTGATAGTCTTTTCTTCCCTATTTTGACAAATATCTGAGAGAAACAGCTTATCAAATAAGAACGAATGTGGGCGGGGCTTGATTTTGTCTGGTGGGGAATTGATTGGATGGTTGTGGTTTGCTATTGGTTGGATCTCATGTGATTGACAGGTTATAGCCCCGCCCTCGTCATCAGAGAAAAGAAGAGCTGCCAAATTTGATTTCATGGTGACTTTAAGAATTTAGATGTGTTCATATAGGATTAATTGTTTTAGTGTGTGTGTGTGTGTGTTCAAAAACAGCTAGCCGGAGTGCCACGAAATGTTAAAAAGTTAAACGATATATATGACTCTGTGTTATCTTAGTCCTGGGACGATAGTGGGACGTGATGGGACACAAGACGCAGCTTTTAAAGCCTTGTTTATACTTTCATCTAGCATGTGGTACAATTTTCGTGAAAGTTACTTTTAAAAGTAATGCATCACAATATTGCGATACTCCCTAAAAAAGTAACTAATGCTGTTACTTAGTTACTTTTTATGGAAAGTAGTGTGTTATGATACTTCTGCTTTACTTTTTCTCATCTGGGCAGGGCTTGCTTGTTGGTTTTTTAATAACAATAAATGTAAAGGCCCAATGAAATACTCATGGAAATGCAAATACACTCCTGTACAGTAGAGGGCGACGCTCAGACAAACCAGGAGAAGAAAGACTTAAAAAAAAACACTTACCTCAAAAAAGAATTAATGAATAAATAAATAAACATCAGTGTGATGTTTATCTAAAGTAATTTTTGCTTATTAGTATGGTTGAATTGTATAATCGAAGGTCAGCAGCAAAGACATTGGTTAATAAAGTAAGATTAAATACATAAAGTATTTAACATGTAATGATTGCAGGACTGCGTTAAACTCGTCAAACATTTCTTGGAAAGATTTAAAGATGGTTTTAGAAGAACATGGAAACTTATGAGGATTTTTAATAAAAAAAAAATTGTATTTCATGTTTTTTAATTAACAAATATAAAAGAAATGACTAAATTAAAGCTATTATATAAATAATAAATATATTAGGAATAAAGATAATATATTATGTAAAGATACTAAACTATGAAAGTGCATTATCTATAGTACAGTTATACAATAAATATAACAATAATTTTACTGGGAAAAATAACATAAATGGGTTCTTTTTCTCAGCCATGACTTCTACTCATAGTTATTTTGTTTATTTTCATCCATAAACTCAAAACCAAAGCAAACAAAGAAATAAAACAAAAGTCTGCATATATAATCAACTAAATAAATGAACCAAACAAACCATAGTGACCAGAAAGAAGTCGGCAGAAGCCACTGCTCAGTATTAGGCTACACCTGCACTTCTCACAGTTTCTAAATGGATGTTCATTCAGTCTCTCAGTAACTTATTAATTATTAATTATTAATTTATCCACCTGATAAGCATCTCAAAAACAGAATATGGCCATTCAACAATATCTTATCAACAGCTCCGCAACAAATTATTCAACACAAAATTCAAAGAATATAACCTTGCTTTAAGTATTTTTACGTTTCCGTCATCAGTGTCGTAACAGACAATAGCACGCCTGTATATTGAATACAAAAATTATATTTACACTTATGTTTTATTCACTGACCGCGTGTAAATATTGGCGAAAAAGCTGTAAAATCTGCATTTTCATTTCATCTGTCAAATTTATTTTCTTTCTTTTCACTTTTTTTTCCACATGTACTTTGTATTGAACACCCTGTCCTTCCTCTTCCAGCACACGTCTGTGGACGGCTATGCGGACACACCAGCCCCCCCCACCAAATCAGCGAGTCGCCAGAGTCTCCCGCGCTGCAGGAACTCGGTGGCGTCCATCACGGACGAGCAGCCTCACATCGGGAACTACAGACTGCTCAAAACCATCGGCAAAGGCAACTTTGCCAAAGTCAAACTAGCCCGCCATGTTTTAACAGGAAGAGAGGTGAGCGGATACGGATGTGCAGATGCATATTGTGCTCGTTTTAGGTAATGTGTAAGCTTTAAGGGGTCATCGGATGCCCGTTTTCCACAAGTTGGTGTGATTCTTTAGGGTGTTCATGTAAAGTTTGCTACACACTTTGATTAAAATTCCTCAATGGGTGTGTAAAACAACACCCTTTACCTCCTCAAACACAGCTCTGCTCACAGCGACCCGTTTCAGTGCATGTCTCTTTAAATGATAATGAGCAACTGCTCACCCCACCCCCCTCTTCCATGGGGGGTGTCGATTGGCTGAGGGCAGAAATATGCTAATACGGGACAGTCCGTCAGTAATCGTGGGCGGAGCATGAGCATTATGACATCACAGTGCTCAGAAAATCCAAACGCTTGATTATTGAGAGTGTTTAGACTTTTTGAGGGTTAAAAAAAAAGGAGTGAATGGATTTTTTTCATTGTATGGTGGTTGTGTCCACACACTGCAAAGACACATTTATATGCAAACACCATATAAAAGTGAATTTTGCATCCGATGACCCCTTTAACTTCGCTTCGGCCAGGTGGTGTTTACAGTTTTTCTCAGTCGCTTTGGTGCATTTCTCACATCACTATTTACATTTGCACAACAGTTAGTTCAACCTCCACAACATTTATTTGTGCACATCATAGTAGCAGTTTCTCATTCCTTCCAACAAACTGCAAATGCTTTTGGACATGCATCACTTGCTTTCATACAAATCTCTGCTGTTTTATAACATTATCATTTGCTTATGTCATGTCAGTCAAAATGAACTATACTTGTGAATGCTGAATAGTCATTCCATATAAAACTAATAGTCCTCGTTTCATTGCTTGAGTCATTACATACAAAAATGTTGAACTAGTTGTCAAAATCTGTCAAGCTAATTTTACACATTTTTTTTAATCTTTTTTTTTTTCTGAAAATGTCTCCTAAATTGAACAATTTCTCTCAGGTGAATCTCAGCTTTCACTGATGAGGAACATCTGGATGTGCATGAATGATTACAGTACTATGTATGTTGTATGTTCAGTTCAGTTCCAATATGTACTGCAGTATTGTGTACAGTTGTGCACAGCTCTACCCAAAGGGAGTTTATGTTTGTTGTAAATAAGGGTGTATTTTTTCTTTTGCACAATGCTGTGAACAAATTAGAATTACAAAGAGCACATGCAGTAAAAATGTGAAACATACATATTCAGTGTCTTGTACTCAGTTACCTCACTAAATACAGTAATGTGTAACTTTACTGTATTTTTCAAATGGCTGTGCAAATAGTATATAGTGCTGTCTTGAGCATGTTCAGGTAGTGTCAACAAGATCTGACTTTTTTGCATGGGAAAACATTTCCAGAGTAAACTGTCATAATGAAAATTGAAAACATGACAAAGCCATTTGACTATCTTGTTCATAAACAATGGTGTCAGGACTTTTCATCTTGATGGCACTGACACTTTCATTGACATGAATACTTGCTTTTGAGGAATGATCTATCCATTTTGAGCAAGTGACACGCTTTTGCAGGTTATCAACTAGGTTTTGCAGTTTGTACTAATTGTTTTGAGAACTGCATTAACTGTTGTGCAAATGTAAATAGTGATGTGAGAAATGCACCAAAGCGACTGAGAAAAACTGTAAAGCACAGGGGGCGGAGCTTTAGATTCTAGAGAGCATTTGATTGGACAGAAGATGTGATGAGAAGCTGAAGTCCGCAATGAAGTCATAAAAATCCCTGATCCAGTTTAGCGGAAGTGAGAGACTTAATGCTTATATCTCCTAACTGCGGATGTTGTCATTGTTTTGGATCACACCGGCTTATTCATAACCTTAAGGCCCTGTGTTCACCGAAGCGTTTTTCACATGGCTGGCGTATTTTTCCAATTGTTTTCAATGGGACCGCTGCGTTTTTTAAACGCCATGAGCAAAACCGACCCAACCGTCCAATCACAGTGGAGGAGGGGCGTAGCTAATACCACACCGACCAACCGCCACATTCTGCTTGTACAACGTCAACAGATGACAACAACTAGCATAATAACGGGACGAAATCATTTAAAACAAGAGCCAGAGAAAATTTTAACATTTAAAGCGCCGACCACAGTTTGTTTTTTACATGACGATTGTGTGGGGTAAATCTGAAATAGATGGTGCACTTCTAATATACCAGTTATTTCACAAAAACAAATCACATTATATTAGTCCTGTTGACCTCTTGACCCCGTGTGAAGCTGCCCTCAGGTGTCCCTCGTTCAGGGAAGATGAAGAGATGCTTTAGCTCTGAAACAAGGACACTCATCTAGTGCTCGAACGCCATGCTCGGAGAGATGATGACAGACTTTAGATATATAGGCTTTATATGGGAATCTATAAATATAAACATTTGACAGTAACACAGTGTTTGTCTTTCAGGTAGCGGTGAAGATCATTGATAAAACACAGCTGAACCCCACAAGTCTACAAAAGGTGAGACTTCCATGTTTGTTTGACTTAATTTTCTGACATGTTCTTTTGTGACTTTCATCCAGTTGCTATCAAGTATTATAAAGGTTAATTAAGTTTTTGGAAGTAATTAATAGACTGAAAGGTTAATAGCCTGGGATGGAGAATTATAATTTAAATACAGGCGAGACGGTCCCCGTGAACGCTTGTGTGGTAATTATATCGATTATATGGATATGTCGGTTTGACGTCACTAACTTCGTTCTGTGCGCTTTGTGTGCAATGTGCATTTGACCATACATGATGGTGCGCTTGAGCAGGATATGATCTCACTGCTGAACTCAAACCTGAGAGGACGCTTTACTGGACGGAGGATCTGGATCAGGGTTTATCAAGTCCAGTCCTGGAGAGTTGAGCTTCAACACCAATCCTGGGCACTGCTAACATGTTTAATGGATGGATGGACAGACAAATGGATAGACAGACAGATGGATAGATTGGATGGATGTATAGATGGATGGATAGATAGATAGACAGACAGACAGATATATAGATAGATAGAGAGATAGATAAGATAGAAGGATAGATGGATGGATAGATAGATAGAGAGATAGATAGATAGATAGATAGATAAGATAGACGGATAGATGGATAGACAGACAGATAGATAGATAGATAGATAGACAGACAGACAGACAGACAGACAGACAGACAGACAGACAGACAGACAGACAGATAGATAGATAGATAGATAGATAGATAGATTGGATGGATGGATAGATGGATGGATAGATAGATAGACAGACAGACAGACAGATATATAGATAGATAGAGAGATAGATAAGATAGATGGATAGATGGATGGATAGATAGATAGACAGACAGATATATAGATAGATAGAGAGATAGATAAGATAGATGGATAGACAGACAGATGGATAGATTGGATGGATGGATAGATAGATAGACAGACAGATATATAGATAGATAGAGAGATAGATAAGATAGATGGATAGATGGATGGATAGATAGATAGACAGACAGATATATAGATAGATAGAGAGATAGATAAGATAGATGGATAGACAGACAGATGGATAGATTGGATGGATGGATAGATAGATAGACAGACAGATATATAGATAGATAGAGAGATAGATAAGATAGATGGATAGATGGATGGATAGATAGATAGACAGACAGATATATAGAGAGATAGATAAGATAGATGGATGGATAGATAGATAGAGAGATAGATAAGATAGATGGATAGATGGATGGATAGAAAGATAGAGAGAGAGAGAGAGAGATAGATAAGATAGACGGATAGATGGATGGATGGTACCAGTGTATCGATACTGTGGAAAATGAGTATTGAAACCATTCAGATATTCAAAATTGATAAGTATAAAAAAAATCGATATTCTTGACAATAACAGATAGATGGATGTTTTAACATGTGCATTGTTAGCATGTTACTGCAGCGGTTTATCACGTGTCTAGCATGTTCATAAAAAGACAGAGAAGTCCTCCGTATGAGTGTCCACTGAACATTTAAATGTAATATTTCCATCCTTTCTCTCATTGCAATTCATCCCAGTGGAGATTCCCAATTCATCCCAGTAGAAATTCCCAATTCATCCCAGTGGAGATTCCCAATTCATCCCAGTGGAGATTCCCAATTCATCCCAGTGGAGATTCCCAATTCATCCCAATTCATCCCAGTAGAGATTCCCAATTCATCCCAGTAGAGATTCCCAATTCATCCCAGTGGAGATTCCCAATTCATCCCAATTCATCCCAGTAGAGATTCCCAATTCATCCCAGTGGAGATTCCCAATTCATCCCAGTAGAGATTCCCAATTCATCCCATTCATCCCAGTGAAGATTCCCAATTCATCCCAGTGGAGATTCCCAAATCCGTCCTGAAGCGCTGAGCTCTAGAGCTGTTATTCAGCCGGTCTCCACTTCATGCACTTTATGAAAGACAGCATTAAATGGCACTTTGTCAAGCGTAGATTTCTTTCCTTCCTCGAGGCATTTCTATCCGAGCGAGTTATATCAGAGAGTTATATCCCCTTTCGTCTTTTTCTTTTGTTTAATAACCAATGCCACAGAATCACACTATTCCTATTGCTTGATTCAGCAGCGCAGTTTAGTGTGTGTCTTTTAAAGCTGCGGTGTGTGATCCCTGCGCCTGAAGCGGTGGCTCGCCGCAAGATGACCTGAAATCAGTCAAAATAAGAGACTCAACAACTGTAGAAGAAGAAGAACCGGAATTCTGGGAGAAATCCTGGATATATGAGGAAAAGTCGTAGATCATGTGATGCGATTCGTATGAGATGCTTGGAAAAGGCATGGAAATACACATTTTTATTTTTATTTTATCAGGTAGAATTGAGTAAAAATAGATTTTTAAAAATGATCCGGTAAATCACGATCAACTAGGAAAAACTCCCAACAACTTGGAGTCAAAAATGTTGATCCAGAAATGGATTAATAATACTAATACGTTTCCTAAAAATTCCCCTCATCTCCCATTGTTCATTGTAAGGAGCGTTCGAGGGTTATAAGCGAGTCTTAAACGAGTTCCCTAAGGATTTCAGAGATGTGGTCTTTAACGAGACGAGAACGATCCGGGATCAGATGGTCACGCATGGCCAAATGACTTCCGTTCAGTGACCTTTTCCTCGACTAGCATCCTCTCGCATAGATCAGCCTCCTTCCTGCAAGGGCGTCGGGATCATGCTTTTCATGCGTCGAGACTTTGGTCAATGATTTGGTTGTAATAGAAAGATGTGTTTCATTTCTGTACAGCCAATTATAATCTCATTTGAATATGTTAATGAGGCCCCTCCTCCCTGTTTTGATTGACGTGCAACATTAGCGTCGCTTGAACAGATGGACAGTGAAACCTACACTGATCTCGCTCGCCTCATGATTAATGACCACACACACACACACACACACACACACACTGTCATAGCTTGTCTGTAAATACAGTCCCCCCCCCCTCCCCTCCCCCAACATGATCAACACAATCAGCGTTTATTCACCTATTTGTAAAAAAAAAAAGTACAAGTACGTTTCCCTAAACATTCCCCGTCCTCCGTTGTTCAGTAAGAGCACATTTAGAAATTCCAAGTGATTCTTAATGAAATTCCATAAGGATTTGGGAGGTGTGTGTTAAAATCAGGAGAAATCACTTTACAACATCATTCGTCATGAGCGAGTGTGTGTTCAACGTCCACGAGTGACAGGGAACTGCTGTGATGACGTGTGTGTAAATCAGGGGATTGGGAAGCACAAACACACACACACACACTACAGGAAGTGACACGCTTGTCAGTGTCAGAGAGGAATGTTGCTGTGTCTGTTTTTAGAAATGTCTCTGTAAAAATAGAAGCTCTGCTGATTGTTTACCAGAGCCGACTGCCAAGAAGAAACACACTTTCTCTTTCTTTTCCTCCTCGATTTCCCTTTTTATCCCATCACCGTTTTTTTTCTTCTTTTTTTTCTTCTTTTTTTTTGCCTTTTCAAAGGACAGGAAGGACACGCTCATCGAGACAGATAGAGGTCAGAGGTCACATGAGAAGAGATCGCTCACAAACCTTATGATTAATGGGTCATCAAAATGTTATAAATCTCATTAGATTATGTGCACTTTATCAAATGCTGTAATCAATTAAAACTCAAACTATTGTGAAAGAGGTATTTGTTTACTATTTCCATACTATTCTCATTATGCAAATTAGCAGAGGCACTTTATTAGGGTTTGCAAAAGGCCTTGACATTTATTCTTATTTTCAACAAATTGTCAAAGGAAGTTTCAAAAATGCTCATTATCATAAAAAAAAAAAAAATGTTTTACAGTTTTTAACTGTAAGATTTAGAAATGACTGGAAACAGTTTAAAAACCTTATTTATATGATTAGTTATTTTATAGCAAACAAAGAAAGAAAGACAGATAGTAACAGCTGCAATGCTAAAACGGTGTAATTAATTCGGGACCAAAATGTTGATTTGTAATTATTTGTACAAATATGTTATTTATAAATGTATCAATAACATGATAATTCAGCTTGACGAATGCACTCAACATTACAATTACTGTAAAAATGTAGAAAGTCCAATCATTTAACTTACATAAAAGACTATGGTTCATGCCATGAACATGCTCAGTTTTATATTAGATAAAAGCTTATATTTACATTTATAATAATTCTCATAAAAAAAAAAAAAACATGGGATTTTGGGATTGCAAATAGAAAATGACAAATACATAAGTAATAAAATCTCATCAAAACTTTTTAATTATTATAGAGGTTGACTTTTAAATAAATGTACGGTAACACTTTAGGGTCCAATTCTCACTCTTAACTAGCTGCTTATTATCATGCATATTACTATGATATTGGCTGTTTATTAGTACTTATAAAGCACATATTAATGCCTTATTCTGCATGATCATATTCTACATCCCTTAATCTACCCGACACCTAAACTTAACAACTACCTTACTGACTATTGCTATTAATAAGCAGTAATTAGGAGTTTATTGAGGAAACAGTCACAGTTAATAGTGAGAATTAGAGCGTGATCTAAAGTGTGACCAAATTTATATTTAAGATATCATTGTTGCCGGCTCATATGAGTCTTAATGTTAAACATGAGATGTTAATGTAGTGTTGGTGTATCTCTAGAGTGTTTGTGTGGCTGAAACACAGAGGTGACATTCCCACATAGATCTGTGTGTGATCCCAAAAAAACACAGAGCAAACACACTCCTGTGGCGAGAGGAATCACATTTTGGGATATTCCATTAAAAAATAGACTATGATGGAAACACATTTACTAAATAAATTCCTCGATGCGCAACAAAAACCTCAACCGATAATCTGATTGGATGACTGGACTAACCAGCGGACCAATGGCATCGCAGCATCTCAAATGTTGGTTTGGTGTTTCTGAATCAGATATTCATTTGCCTTCGTATCATTATAAATATATGTATTATATACATACAGTACCAGTTAAAAGTTTGGAAACACTACTATTTTTAATGCTTTTGAAAGAAGTCTCTTATGCTCATCAAGCCTGCAGTTAAAAAAAAAAAAAAAAAAAAAAAAACAGTAATATTATGAAATATTATTACAATTTAAAATAATGGTTCTCTTTTTTAATATACTTTAAAATGTAATTTATTTTTGTGATGCATAGCTGAATTTTCATCAGCAAGTACTCCAGTCTTTGGTGTCTTATGATCCTTCAGAAATCATTCTAATATGCTGATTTATGATCAATGTTGGAAACAGTTGTGCTGCTTAATATTTTTTTTTTATAACCTGAGATACTTTTTTCAGGATTATTTGATGAATAAAAAGTTAAAAAGAACTGTATTTATTTAGAATAGAAATCTTTTGTAACAATATACACTACCGTTCAAAAGTTTGGGAACAATAACTTTTTTTTTTTAAAGAAATTAGTACTTTAATTCAACAAGGATGCGTTAAATTGATAAAAGCTGATGGTAATGATTTATATTGTTAGAAATGTTTTTATGAATAAATGCTGTTTTTATGAATAAATGCTGTTAACGTTTTACTCATCAATGAATCCTGAAAAAAGTATTCCAAAAATATATATTAAACAGCACAACTGTTTCCATCATTGATAATAACTGAGTATCAAATCATCATATTAGAATGATTTCTGAAGGATCATAAGACACCAAAGACTGGAGTACTTTCTGATGAAAATTCAGCTTTGCATCACAAAAATAAATTACATTTTAAAATATATTAAAAAAGAGAACCATTATTTTAAATTGTAATAATATTTCATAATATTACTGTTTTTTCTTTTTTTTTCTTTTTTTTTTTTTAACTGCAGGCTTGATGAGCATAAGAGACTTCTTTCAAAAACATTAAAAATAGTAATGTTTCCAAACTTTTGACTGGTACTGTATGTATATGGGTCATTGACGAATAAGGTTTTTAAAAGTGTAAAAAAATAGAATGGAGATATAACTATATTTGAAGCCATTTTTTAGTTTTCCTAGGTGTTACCAATAAGAGTGTGTGGTTTGTACAATCAATTAACACTGTTTTTTGTCATTTTTTACAAGATGGAAAAAATTTGTCACCAAGTAATGTAATTCGGTTTAACCACTGATTTGAAAGTTAAAAACTGATTTGACATTGATGTTGAGATAGTATATAGTGTGTACCACAGAAGAAATATTACATACAATTATCACTGATCTCATAAATGTAATCATTTATTGGACTACTCTAAACACTCCAACATATTCAAGTAAAATATTGCACAGGGAAAGGAGAAAAAGAGCCTTATCTGCTTTATATTTGTGCTATTGTAGTTCCTTTAGTTATTAAAAACAATATTATTCCATTTAAATATTTACTATATCGGTTTTACCGAATGACCTTTTGACACTTCAAAATCTTTAAAATATCTTTATATGTAGTAAAATATAATTAAAACCTTTTGGATTCAGTAAAAGAGATCAAGTTGTACTACCTTACATACTTTGGATGTTATATATTGGTTTTTTTTAATTATTATTAAGGCCTTTGGACAAAAAAATGACCCGTCACGTCATTGACCCATATATATATATTTTTGGTTATATTTTGGTGAATCGGTTCAGAGATTAATCCGTCGCATCACATCTCGGTCACATGTCTGCAGGTCACGTGCTCCTTCATTCGCAGAAAACACACTCCTGGTGTTGTCACTTTATAAAGAGCGCCTGTCTTCAAGAGTGTGTGTGTGTGTGTGTGTGTGTGTGTGTGTGTGTGTGTGTACGACAGCTTTTAGTGCGAGAAGAGAAGGATAGAGAGACACACGCGGAAGAAACCGGGAGTAGCGTTTAGGATCCGTCCAGTCGTTTTGGTCGAGAGACACCCACTTACACTGGAAGAGAGAGAGACTGACACGTTAAGCAACCCACCAGTTCGTGTTGTGTATGTTCACAGCTGGCTGAATATGCAAACCGATATTTCCATAAAGAAGATGTGCTCATGAATATTTGATTTACTTGCTACTAAGTGCTTCCAAAAAACTGTTGAACATATTTCTGAGTTAGTGCCATGAGCCTCGCAGACTCTGGAGTCGAGCTTCTCCTGAAGTGCTCACTGGAGCATCCTGGGACCTTTACATGCTACTTTGCTTCTTGTTCAACTTTATAGCATGTTGTTTTTAGGGCTTAAAATGTATAAAATATAGTTTTATCAAATTTAAGGGCCTTAAATATCTTAAATTCAGTTACACCTTATTTTAAGGAGTCATTGTTACAGTGTAATTATATATTTAAGTACTGAGTAATATTAAGCAACTACATGCACTTACTATAGGGTTAGGGTAGGATTAGGGTTTGGTTGAGGGGTTAGTTGCATGTAATTATGCATAATTTACTGTTATTACTATGGTAAGTAACAAGGACACTGTAAAATACAGTGTTACCAAATATTCCTTGTTATCATTTTAAGAGGTCTTGAATTTTGGGACGGAAAAAGGTTCAACTTTGAAAACATGGTGTAAAAAGTATAAAAATGCAATCATTAATCATTTTTACTAATGGGCCTTTTCTTAAAAAATGGTTTAAAAGTTGAAATGTGAGGTTTATCATTTTATAAAACTGTTTTTGAACTGTAAAGTTGTTTTTATAGTAGTTTTATGGTTTAGTATTGCCATCCCTTGCTTATACAGGATTCATTTTATTTGTGCAGGTCTTAAAAAGCCGTAAAAAAAGAAAAAAGTTTTTAAAACTGAAAGCTCTTGCCATGTGTGCAGTGGTGGACAGTAAGGAAGTGTTTTACTGTGGTGCTGTACTGAAGTATCTGGGAAATTTTTACTTCACTTTATTCCAAAGCGTAATATTACACTTTTTACTCCACTATATTTCATGAAAACATATTATTATTATTATTATTTACTTCGAAATAAAGAAATCAACCCCCGCCCCGCTAGATTAGATCCGTGAACACGCTGATTCTTTTCAGTGAACCTGTTGAATCGGTTCGCAAACCGCACTGACGAAGCGATTCACTGAAGTGTTCACGTCCGCCTCGACATGAGCCAGAAACAGGAGATACTCTGAGCTACTAATGCGGAAGTTGTACTATAGTAAGTTTTTGATATTTGCCCAGGACTGTGTGTTTCCTGCAGAGTCGTCCTCTTATCTGATGCCTCTGTCTCCGTTTGTTCCCACAGCTCTTTCGGGAAGTGAGGATTATGAAGGTCTTAAATCATCCTAATATAGGTAAGACATCATTCTCAGGTGAAGATCACCACACCATTTTCTGCATATTCTCTCATGTTTCTGGCATTCAGTCATCATTTGTCCCTCACAATGAAGAAATGGTGACCCCGGTTATGATTGGCTAACCTATTTGCACATGATTCGAATGCAAAATACTTTAAATGTTAGTTTTTTTCTGCCCTTAGAAGTATTTAAAGAATCATATAAAAAATAATGAATCACATTAAAGTGAATCGTTTAGGTTGTAAAAATGGCCTTTGTATTGATGTCAACCCAAAAGCAGTGTTATTTTAGTAGAATTCATTTACTATTATGGTATTTATTAATATTTTGGATTAGCTTTCATTTTTCATTTTGTGATTTTTTTTTTTTAATGTATTGTTTAAAAAAATAATTTTTAATAGTTTTAGTTAAAGGCTCAGTTCCCCTGAACATATCAGTTCTGTCATGATTTACTCTCCCTCATGCCATTCCCAAACCACATGACTTTTGGCTCATCTGTGAAACACAAATGAAGATTTTTGTGATGAAATCTGAGAGATTTCTGTCCCTCCATTGAAACTCTATTCACCCAAAACTCTGACGCTTCAAAACATTCATAAAGAGATGGTGAAATGAATCCATATAATCCAAATCTTTTGAAGATACACTTTATATGATGAACACATTTAATATAGTCTTTTACTCACTTGATCAGTTCAGCGCACGTACGTAGAGCAGGGGCCGGATTCACAAAGCTATTTTAGACCGGTCTATAGTGTTAGACAAGTCTATAATGTGCTCATAGACTAGGCTAAAGCAAGTTAGACTGTTTCACAAAAATAAAGACTGACTTAATTTAGACCCCTAACCCCCAGGCTAACTTAGGTCTAAGACTCTGTTACCGTGGCAACCAGCAGTAACAATCAGTTACATTACAAACAGCCAAAAGAAAAGGGAAAATGGCTCATAATTTAAACATTTCTTCTTGTTACTACATTCTCCGCTAAATTCCCCAAGTAAAATGTCCTTGTAACTGTTACACTCCTCCAACAAACACATATTCTCCGCTGGGGTAAACTGCACCGAGCGGTTGAATGCGCTTACTCGATCCGCCATGTTTTTTGTTTTAAAAAGTGTCGTATTTTACCCAGAATGCATTGCAGTGTAGTCCTACTTAAGATAGTCAGAGTCTTCAGTGGTTTGTGCAACGGTCTGATTTTGATGTCTATCTGCTATATCTAAGCCGTAGTCAAAGTCTATCTTTGTGAAACCGGCCCCAGATCAGATACGGTAACCCCAAGCTCAAGCATCATATAATCTTGGATTAAACCGCCCGATTCGTATGGATTTATGATATTTTCCCTTTAACAATGTCAACACTGGTGTGAGGCCCCATAATGAGCTTCATAACACCTGATGGAGCCCCGCGGGCCGCGGCTGGAAGACCTTCTAACTGGAAGTGATGTCTTGCTGTAATCCACAGCTTGTTCTCCATGACACGGCACTTCCCTCTCTTCCTCTGGTAACTGGATTATTCCTCCTCCTAATGGAAGGGAGTCACAGGAGAGTCGTTCAGACTTGAGCACGATTATCTCTGCAATGTCTGACCAGCTCAGCTCTTCTGCGCCGCTCTGAACATCAGCAGAGTGTGTGTTTTCACTCCGCTATCGATCCGCGTGACTGGCTGTTTCTGCCGCCGGCCCGCATGCGTGGCAGCGCCGGCTTCTGATTGGCCGAGAGTCCGAGACTGAGCTGGATTGTAGATTCATCAAACTAAAAGCTGTGATTACACACCTGTCCCGGCCACTTTCCTAACAACACACACACACACACTGCATTAGTCAGACGTTATTGGTGTCTGCTCTTCACATCACTATGAAGTGGAAAGAGACTGTGTGTGTGACGTCGTGTGTGTGTGTGTCTCCATAACAAGCGTCAGAGATGAGCTCCTGAGAGAGTTCAAGCACTGATCTGGGGCCAGTGGCACACACTTATCATCTGTGTTGTTAAGACTGGGTCTAGTTTGACCAGCTAACAGTTTCACAAGAGCTTTTAGACCAGACTACCTTCTTCAAAACGTCATTTTTTCATTCATTTTTATCTTTTAGTTTGAATGTTTTTGATTGGCTCACACAAAGGTGGCGATGTGTGTTTGTTTTGCATGAAGCCTGTGGCGACAGCTTAACAGAAAGACGCGTCATTTCCAAAATCACATTCAATAAAGACCCACAGATTCAATTTCATTTATGATTTCTTTTCCCCTGGGATTTAAGATTCTTCAAACGTCATACATTATGAAAAATATTACTTAAAAACATTAACAACATGAATAAGTTGGACAGGAAGTGATGTAGATAGTCGTTAGCTTAGCGACATGCTAATGCCAAGATCCTGCGATCATTTTTGAGTTGAGATTATGCGAAGGTCATTGAAAATGAATCAGAAATGCTGTTAATTGTCGTAATGTTTCTAAATGTTCAGAGAAAAATATGTACATGCAACATCTAAATCAATATTCAGTCGGTTTTGAAATGTTTGAGTCTAAAATGTTAATATCTGCCTCTCTTTCAGTTAAGTTATTCGAAGTCATTGAAACGGAGAAGACGCTTTATTTAATAATGGAGTATGCGAGCGGAGGTGAGTTTGATGGACAGGCGGGATACATATTTAATATGACTCGTGTCACACACACACACACTTACACACACGTCTCTGAATGTCTCTGT